>NC_057797.1:169788392-169942531 GCF_018294505.1 Triticum aestivum | reverse complement strand
AACATACAGAAGTACACAGGCTGTTTTGGTGACTTGCTTTCTCACACAGCCAAAGCCATTTCTCTTATTGATGCACTACTAGCTTACCTTACAAAGATGGCATACCTATTTATAGGCTACATGAACTGACCTTGACTAATACAGCTCAGAAGTAGGTAGCTTCCTTGCATACTAAGATAACTAGTAATCTAACTTCCTTGCATACTATGATATAGCTGGACTTGCATATGTTTAAGATAACGACAAGATTAATTCTAACAATTACTCCCTCCGGTCCTTTTTAGTCTGCATATAATGGAAACTTATAGGAAAAGGTATCAACACTCACAATGCCAAATCAATGTTTTTAGATTTATTATGAAATGTAGTTTCATGGAATATATATTTGGTATTGTATATGTTGATATATTTTAATATATATTTGGTCAAACTTTGTATAGTTTGACTTAACACAAATCTAATACGCGGACTAAAAAGGACCGGAGGGAGTACAATGAACACATGTGCACTTGTGCACCTTGTGTTTTCATCTTGTTTCTTACCTCATGCAAGCAGTTTTCTATTTTTGGTCCTACGTTAACAGTTTCGGAAACAACCAACTGTTTGTTCCACTCTTGGTAAAACATGATGTAATGATTATATTCTTAATCAATAGGTGACAAGCAAGGTCCATCCCCTCAAGAAAATCCGTGGACCTGACCCAAATTACAAGGACATCTGCTTTGCGGGTGCTGGAAGGTGACTTCCGGATGATCATAACAATTATTTATTTTCGTTAGCAATTCTTCTGATGTTCTCAGCAACATTCATATGGAGCTGTAATATGCATCACTTTACTTCCAGGAACGTCTCCCAGTTATCAGAGGTATTTCCAAAGGTTGACATGGTATTTGGAAATGGACAGAAGCTCTCACTTTCACCTGAAAATTATTTATTCCGGGTAAATCATGAAGTTATAATATTTTAATCCAATTAAGGCAGCATTTGTTTACTTTGCCTGTTGTCGCTGTCCGCTGATGCTGTGTCTCCAATTTTGAAATAAAGCACTCCAAAGTCGAAGGGGCTTATTGCCTGGGTGTGTTCCAAAATGGGAAAGATCCAACAACTCTATTAGGTGGTAAGGCACTAAACTCTAGTAGTAGTTTCAAGAACATCGTGCACTTTGCTGTTGGTCCTCTTGGACAAATTACTGTGCAGTTTATCCACCCATATTGCTAGTTTGGTACTGGATAGTTAAACAATGTATTTCCTATTTCCGTATTGACTTATAAAGTACACGTGCTTACTAGGTTCGTGCATTAGGATCATAACTGGAAAACATTTTATGCCATCCATCTGTAACACTTTCTGATTTTGTCATCCTGGACATGAAAATGATTAGTAGTGTATGCTGAATAATAGAAGGCAGGTAGACAGGTACTATAACCAGCTTATGCACTTATGTGTGATGAGGATTTGATTTGAAACTTGGGGAATTGTATTAGATGATTATTTTGATGCCATCCATATGTAACACTATCTAAGCACTGCTATGCATACATCACTTCTCCATCCAATTTTGGTACAATAGATCAAATTGCTGTTTGATTCCCATCATATTCCTGATCAGTGCTGTTCAAAGTTAGTGTTGTAACTAAATCAGACATCACCTATTGTACACACAGACAGAGTACTTCCATTCTGATCTTTTCTTCTTTGACATAAAAATGATTAGCAGTATATGCTGAATAATGAAATGATTAACTAAATGACACATGTATTCTAACTACTTATGCACTTGTGTGCGATGAAAATTCGATTCGAGAATTAAATGATTAACACATGTATTCTAACTACTTATACACTTGTGTGCGATGAAAATTCGATTCGAGAATTAAATGATTAACTTGGGGAATTGTATAACTTGGGAAACTGTGGATGACAATGGGTTTAGAATTAGAATAAAACGAAGACCCTATCGAACAAATAGAGGAAAGGGCGGTAAGGGGAAATAGTAAAGTCTAAGCGACATATGGCACGGAAAGGAAATCCAATTTCGGTAAGACTTGATCTGAATCGTTACAATCTGACCTGCTTTTTTATGCTAGCTTTTCTTGGCATAACTACTTCAGTCCATTCAGTAGTCTACTCATGCAAGCTGAAATTTGTAGCAACATATCTGGTGATCATAAAAACTCCTTTTGTGAATAATAAGGCAAACCAGCCCTGTTTCCTCAAAGAAAGGGAACATGCGATTCTTCTTAACTTGTTATGCTTACAAGGAAACCAGAAACTAGCTAGGACAGTGTCACTTCCAGATTTCAGCGAACTTGGAGCCATGGATTTATGTAGTGAACATGCAGAAGTTGAGCCTACGCCCTATGGGTGAAGCTTCCTGCAATGGTCGTCGGAGGTTGAAACTGACACAAAATATGGGACAAATATCTCTAATGACAGGAATAATAGCTGTTATAATAGAACTTAGCTGCTATATGTTCTCATGTTAGTCACCATTTTCTTCTACAGTGAGTGATATGCATCTTGATTCACTCATAAGTGAAAGTGCATCCATTTTTTAGACATTTTTGTTTATTTGTATCGTTAGGAACATGATAACATACTTCGTTTTCGTTCATTTGGAAACCTGCCCTTATGAATAGCTAACACAATGTTCTCTGTCAGGAATCGTTGTTCGTAATACCCTTGTAACCTATGACCGCCACAATGAAAAGATTGGATTTTGGAAAACTAACTGTTCAGAGTTGTGGGAGAGACTCCAGAGTGGTGGGGCTCCTTCACCAGCTCCTTCAAGTGATCCAGGTTCACAAGCAGATTTATCGCCAGCTCCTGCTCCAAGTGGTTTGCCAGGTTTGTGCCTTATTACTCTGTTTATTTTGCACGTCTTATTCGCTGAATGATGAACGTATATTAGTTGTTTGTCGACTCATAGGTGGTAATTTGGGAGTATCATCTTTTTGCTTGCATGGTTGGGAAGCTATTTGATGCTTTCAAGTCCCAAATTTTATAGGGCTTTATATTTTGTGATAAATGAGGCAGTTTCTCAACCTGCCTCTTTAAAGGTTTTATCTATCCACAGTTTATTTGATATTGTATGTACACATGATTTATCATATCTGTGATTTCTTTGCTTGCAGAATATGATGTTGGTCTCATCGCTGTTTATATGTCGATAAATGTTACGTATCCAAACCTGAAACCTCACCTACATGAGTTGGCTGAGCTGTTGGCTAAAGAGCTGGAGATAGATTCCAGTCAGGTAAGGATAAAATATAGTATGACAATGCTATGATCATGCTAGTTATGTTTGCAGAATGCTTCCTTTTTGAAGGAGTAAGAACAACTGTTCTTGGAATTTACTTGATTTTGCTCTATTTTATAGTTCTTCATGGCGATTTGGCTGAAGTTACTCTTTTATTTTTATAGGTACGACTTATGAATGTTACTGGGCAGGGAAACTCTACTCTAATCAGATGGGACATTTTCCCAGCTGGATCTTCTAATTCTATGTCTAATGCAACAGCAATGGTATCATCCACTCTTTTGTGGACTATTTCAGTTTTCTTCTTCTTTGCAAAATGATTAATCATTTGCTTTGATATATGATAGGGTATCATTTATCGGCTGACTCAACATCATGTTCAGTTGCCTGAACATCTTGGCAGTTATCAGTTACTCGAGTGGAATGTGCAGCAACCTGTATCGAGAAGGTGAGAAAATGCATTTGTGCTATTCGTACCTTGCCCGATATATATTCACATATTCTAATTCGGCCATCCCTTAATTCAGAAGAAGTTTAGTTCATTTAGAATAAATATAATATGTTTACCTGAAATGACCATGCAACATCTCTTTAACATGTATCGTGGCTTAAAAGGTCACAAGAAATACAAAAAGGAAGTTACCGCCTTACCGGGACACATAATGGAAGTTAACAAGTCACAAAATAACGTTTGATAATGTCTGTAATGGCTTCAATATTTGGTACTACATTGCAGCTATCATAACATTAATCTGTACCATTGTCATTCTTCTTGTCTTGGAAGATAAGCTCTAGTGCATAATATTGTTCTGCAATGGTGAATATGAAAAGAGATATAAAGTTGCCGAGGATTGCCAAATACCATTGTCCATTGGCACTGCTTATTTAAGGAATATCCTGTGGGGCTGTTTGCAAGAATGGTATTTGTCTGTGAAGTTCCGATATTTAAGTTAATTTGAACTAAATACCAATTTTTGACCAAGAAACCCCTCTTTCAAACAAGCCTAATGGCGATATTTTGTACTACATCTACATTTTCATTTTATGTGTTCCCGAATAGTATCTTTCGTCTTCATTTACATTCTATATGAAGCGATTTCCTTGAATTGTGTTTTGATGGTGCTATATGATTTACATTCTATTGTCTTGCAGACATTTGACATTGCATCATAATTTGTTACAGGTCATGGTTGCAGGAACATGTTGTCTCCATACTGGTTGGAGTCTTGCTAGTTGTTTTCCTGTCTTTATCGGCCTTTTTAGGACTGTATCTCTGGAGAAAGAAATTTAGAGGTCAAGCTGCATATAGACCTGTGGGCTCAGTGGGGCCTGAGCAAGAACTCCAACCGCTATAATATTGGAGCTCTTTGACTGGGCAACAAATAGGTAATTCTTTGGTAGGGATACTATTATGTGGGCTACCATATTGCGGCGGTACACATCTGCTGTTGGAGTAGCCCTTTTCCTTTGTATGTAACACAAAGCATCTAGCTTACAGAAGAAGCACATGATGACATGACTTGTTGGTTCAAAACTTAGAGAATTAGTTCATAAACTATCTAGCAATTCAGATCAAGAGCTCCCTCTTGAGGCTTACTGTAGAAGAAGGTTTTGTTCATGTAATGTAGATTAAATAGAATAGACCAGACACAAATCACACTGGTGGATGCAATGTTGTAATATCTATTTGATAAGAGCCGAAAACCTTTTTTTGCTTCAGCTTGAGGATACTACTCCATACTAAGAGTTGTCTAGAATTGACAAAACTGTTACCTTCATTTTTTTTTCCGAGAGTACGCATCGCTTATGCGTACCATATCTTTATAGAAGAGAAAATGTTTACAATAGACGCCAGAACAATTGCAAGCTGATTGCTAGGGCCAACACCACCAAAGATACAAGTGCTACTCTGTCACAATATCTTTATAGAAGGAGGAAATGCTCACATTAGACGCCAGAACAATCACAAGCTGATTGCTAGGGCCAACACCACACCAAAGATACAAGGGCTACCCTCTCACAAAATTACTAGTTCTCCTATGCACCTCCATGCAGAGATTGTACTTGGCCACAATCCTTCTGACCAATACAGCCTCATGAGCCTGTGAGGGAAATTGGAGAAAGCACTAGTGTTTCTTTTCTTCCATAGCTCCCAACAGATGATCATGAACAGGGAGTCAAAATCTCGTTAAGGCGACAGGGCATAGGCCCCTGGCATGAATCTACCAGTTTAAAAGAGAAGCATGCCCAACATACGTACCTGGCATAGACACACTGGATGAGCAGGTGGTTCGCGGTGTCTTGGTCTTGCAGGCATAGGTAGCAAGACGCCATGTTATCCTGGAGCCCATGCCTCGCTCGCTGATCGGACTTCTAGATGCAAAATTGCAGAGCAAGCCACATGAAGATCTTGTGAGCTTTCCACAACCAAGGTGCAGCAAAATTCGTGGAGCCGTGACATAACATGCCATAGCTGAGTAAACAGGAGATTTGCTCCAGGTCTAAGAGAACACATCCTCGTGACCCCGCAAAAAAAGAAAAGAAAAAAAAAACACATCCTCATGGTTGGTATCTACTTTGATCTCCCACACCTTATCCCACAGTTTGATGTAGTGGATCAGAGCACACATGCTTAGAACGCCACCAATATTGCCGTGGCCCAGGTGTCGTTGGGGAGCCCATCGGCCACTAGTCTGCTCTTGATCTTCCTAGTCACAACTTTGATCCAAACCAGCCGGATGATCTTGCAATGACCTCCAATCTACCGATCTTTCCAAAAGAGGTTTTTCGGCCATTGCCCACTTGCACCCTAGCTGTAGAAGATGGCATTGGCTTTGAGGTTCGGGATAAGTTTGAGACCATGCCATGGCTTGGATGGATCCGTGCGGCGCATCCACTCCCATCGGGCACGCACGGCAAGGCCATGCCGCTCAGGTTTCTCATTCCCAACCCACCTGTTATCTTGGGCTTACAAACTTGTGTCCAAGCGACCAAACATTTTACTCCTTGAACTTCATCAGTGCTAACCCAGAAGAAGGATTGAAGCCACTTGTCAAGATGTTGTAGGACTCATTTAGGGGCGTCCGAGATGAGGGGGTGATGTGTTGGCCTAGCAGTTAGGAAAGAGTCAACCAACACCAACCTCCCAGCCCCGGTGATTAGCCCACGTTGCCAAGGTGGAGCACATTTCATGATGGAGTCCAACAATGATTGTCACTCGTTCTTGGTCAGCTGTCTTAAAGCCAAAAGTAGCCGAAGATACTTGCACAGAAAGGTCCCAATTGGGCAGCCTAAGATGCTGGTAGCCTTCTCCTCGTCGTCGGCGCACCCTCTGATCATGATAATCGAGGACTTGTTGCAGTTGATTCTAAGCCCTGAAGCCTCCCCAAACAGATCCATGGTACACTTGACACAATTCATCTCCCCGTGTTGCGACTTGAAGAAAAGCACCACGTCGTCCGCATAAATTGACACACGCTGCAACTTGGTAATGCCAGGCAAAGTAGAAAGCACACCCATGTCCTCCACACGAGCAATGAGAGGCGAGAGCGCGTCCATTGCCAGAACAAAGAGCATGGGGAGATGGGGTCCCCCTGCCGAAGCCCACTAGCGTAATGGATCCTTGTCCCAGGAAAACCATTCACACACACCTCGGTACTCATGGTGGAGAGTAGAATAGATATCCAACTGCCGAATTGTGCCTAATCCTTTTCGCTACAAGACCTCAAACAATAAGCGGGTCGAAGGCACATGAGATGTCAAGCTTCAGGAGGTTACCAATAATTTTTCGATTGTGAAATCATTTGGCCACCTGCCTGACCTGCAGGAAGTTATTGTGCAGATTGCATCCCTGAATAAATGCATATTGGTTAGTGCAAACAAAATCCACTAGCTGCGGTCTCAATTGATTAGCCAACGTCTTTGCGAAGATTTTTGGCACACTATGAATGAGGCTAATCAGGCGAAAATCACCAATCTCCTTGGCATCCAGCTTCTTGGGGATCAAGGTGATCAAGGCACGATTGAGTTTGCCAAATCCCCTTCCATCAACAGTATAGAGCTTGTGGAAGACAACCATGACATTGTACTTAATAATAGTCCACGCCTTTTGGAAGAAACATGCAATGAACCCATCTGGCCAGGGAGCCGTGTTCAGAGGCATGTCTTTGATCACATGTCAAATTTCTTCTGCCATAAACATCAAATCCAACTCTTGCATGTCCCGCCGCTCCATCTGCAAATACTCCAAGTCCAGAGTGTGATCTCGACATTGTCCCTTACCCAAGAGCTGATCATAAGCCGCAAAGAATGCAACTTCCTTATTTGCTTGGTGTAGATATGCCCATTGCAGTGCACAGTCGGGATGAAATTCTTCGCGCGACGCCCATTGACAACCAGTTGGAATAAGTTGGTCTCCGTGTCTCCCTTCTTGAGCCATAGCAGTCTAGATCATTGCCAAGCAATGGTTCTCTCCAAAGAGGAGAGTCCCAAAATCGTGAGCTTTAGCGTGTTCCTAAGCCATCGTTCACCATCAGACAATAGCCTCCTCTCTGAGCAACATCAAGGCGCAAGATAATTGTGTTGGTGATAGCAATGTGCAGTTTGACATTGCCAATTTTCCACTGCCCCCAAGCATGGTGATACGCAACCATGTTTCTGAGCAGTCCATCTAGTCATTTGAAAGGGTCATGTATCGTGGGGTCACAAGTCCATGAAGCCTCCTCAAAGCCCTCCAATTTGCACCAAAACAACTCAAACTTGAACATCTTCTTAGGGTTGAAAGCATTGCTAAAAGACAACAGAAGGGGCGCATGATCAGAGACCGAGGTGGAAAGCGCGTGTTATCGGGGTACAGAAGCTCCCAGTCAATCGAAGCAAGCGCTCTATCATTCTTGTTCAGCATGGGCTCCTCTCTATCATTGCTCCACGTGAATTGCCTCTGGTGCATGTATATATCCTTGAGCTCATGCTCATCCACAAACGCCCGCAACCTATCCATGGTACGACGGTCAAGGTTAACTTATTCTTCTCTGATGCCCTAGGATCATGTTGAAATCACTAATAAGCAGTCAAGGGTCCGAACAAGCGACCCTCCTATTTGCGAAGATCCATGTGGAATCAGGCTTTGTCAACATCCTATTGTGACCCATACAGTACTATGAGCCACCAGGTACCTCCATCTACCACCGATACTTGCTAGTCATGAAGTTGGAATCGAATCCAAAGCTATCAATTGACAAGGTGTAGGATCGAAAGTATGTCTATAGGGGGGGGGGGTGATTAGACTACTTGACCAAATAAAAATCTAGCCTTTTCCCAATTTTAGTTCTTGACAGATTTTAGCTATCTTAGCACAAGTCAAGCAATCTCCACACAATTCAAGCAAGCATGCAAAAGAGTATATGAGCAGCGGAAAGTAAAGCATGCAACTTGCAAGAATGTAAAGGGAAGGGTTTGGAGGATTCAAACGCAATTGGAGACACGGATGTTTTTGTCGTGGTTCCGATAGGTGGTGCTATCGTACATCCACGTTGATGGAGACTTCAACCCATGGAGGGTAACGATTGCGCGAGTCCATGGAGGGCTCCACCCACGAAGGGTCCACGAAGAAGCAACATTGTCTATTCCATCATGGCCGTCGCCCACGAAGGACTTGCCTCACTAGCGGTAGATCTTCACGAAGTAGGCGATCTCCTTGCCCTTACAAACTCCTTGGTTCAACTTCACAATCTTGTCGGAGACTCCCAAGTGACACCTAGCCAATCTAGGAGACACCACTCTCCAAGAAGTAACAAATGGTGTGTTGATGATGAACTCCTTGCTCTTGTGCTTCAAATGATAGTCTCCCCAACACTCAACTCTCTCTCACGGGATTTCGATTTGGTGGAAAGAAGATTTGAGTGGAAAGCAACTTGGGGAAGGCTAGAGATCAAGATTCATATGGTTGGAATGGAATATCTTGACCTCAACACAAGTGTAGGTGGTTCTCTCTCAGAAAATGTGTATTGCAAGTGTAGGTATGTTCTGATGGCTCTCTCCACGAATGAAGAGTGGGTGGAGGGGTATATATAGCCTCCACATAGAATCTAACCGTTACACAATTTGCCAAACTCGATGGGACTGAATGGTTAAACTCGGCCGGACCTATTCAGCAAACCTAGTGACCGTTAGGATTTTTGGTGGGACTGAGATACAACTCGGTAGGACCGATATGGTTAGGGTTAGGGCATAACATAATCTCGGTGTGACCGATTACACGAACTCGGTGGGACCAATTTTGGTAATAAGCTAACCAGAGAGTTGGTCAGGTAAACTCGGTGGGAACGATTCGCTCATCTCGGTGAGACCGAAATGTTACAAAAGGGAAACAGAGAGTTTACATTGCAATCTCGGTGGGACCGATCGCTCATCTCGGTGAGACCGAAACGTTACGAAGGGAAACAGAGAGATTACAATCCCATCTCGGTGAGACCGAGATCCCTATCGGTGAGACCGATTTGCCTAGGGTTTGTGGCAGTGGCTATGACATTTGAAACTCGATGGCGCCGGATAGAAAGAATCGGTGGGGCCGAGTTTGACTTTTGGTTTAGGTCATATGTGGATGTGGGAGAGTAGTTGAGGGTTTTGGAGCATATCACTAAGCACTTTGAGCAAGCAAGCCATTAAGCAACACCTCATCCCTCCTTAATAGTATTGGCTTTTCCTATAGACTCAATGTGATCTTGGATCACTAAAATATAAAATGTAGAGTCTTGATCTTGAAGCTTGAGCCAAACTTTTTGTCCTTAGAATTTTGAGGGATCCACTTTCCTCATGCATGCCATGCCATTCATTGAGCTTTTCCTGAAATATTAATCTTGGAATAATGTTAGCTCAATGAGCTATATGTTGTTAGGAATTACCAAAACCACCCAGGGATAGTTGCACTTTCAATCTCCCCCTTTTTGGTAATTGATGACAACATATAGATCAAAGCTTCGACAAATGATAATAAGAGTGAAAGATATTGTCGCTTTGAGAAGTATGTGAAAAGCAAGAGCTCCCCCTAAGTTTGTGCATATCTTAAGATTTGCTTTGGACTGCAAATGCACAATGAGTTAGGATCATGGGTTACTCTTCCATGTCACATACATCTTGGTGGAGCGCTCAAAATGATAAGAATTAAATACATGCACTCATCACCAAGCAAAGTGAATGATCATATAAGGATAAGTAAGATAATATCATCTAACAAGCATAAGTGTAGCTTATGATCAACCACATGATCATCAATGTCTCACAGATAATAGCATAATATCTCAAGCAATCAAAAGCAACCAAAGTTCAACCAAGAAGACAAGAGAGAACAAAAGCAAACTCTCTCTCTCGAAGCCTATGATCTATACATTTTTCTCCCCCTTTGGCAACAAGTTACCAAAAATTTCATAGAAAATGCATATCACTAAAAATTCTCTCAGGCTTGGTCTTAAGGTGGTGGTGTCCGGAGAACGCCAAGGACGAAGGCTTCAGTCAAAGTAGATGGAGCTGATGGAGTTGGTGCTGGAGCTGATTGCGCTGGAGCTATAGCTGGTGCAGATGAAGTGACTCTAGTGTCTGGAACAGGCACTGCAGCAGATCTCTGAGCTCTAGGCACTCTGGCAAATGCATCAGTGGTTGTCTTGCCCTTCCTCTCCTGCATATCATCCTGTAGCTGCTCCACAACAGACTGAATCTCAGTTACTTTGACATCTAAATCATAGAATTTTTGTTCCATGATTCTTTCCAGGCTCTCCTGGTTTTGAGTTAGGGTGGCCAACCCCTTCTCAATCCTCAGAGTTGATGCTATCAAATAACCAAGCTGGTCCTGCTTGCTTTTCAAAAAGTACTCAGATGCCTCCTCTTGAGTTGGCATCTTGGCAGCCTTCTCTTTCTTTGCTTTCTCCTTCTTCTCTTGAGCTTGTTGTGATGATGGTTCATTCTCATTCATCACAACTTAATTATCCTCAAAGTCAGGATAGATAGGCAAGTGTTCCTTATCCAACAAGTATGTGCCTGTGCCCATCTTTGAGTTTATCAACTCCTGAATCTGTGGGGCATATCCACAACTTCTTTTCTGGTCAGCTGCAGTCCTCTTGATAGTCTCAACTATAAGGCTCATGACCTTGAACTTCTGCGGCACATCAAATATATGTAGCAAGTTAATTGCATGGCCTCTGATCATTCTGTGATCACCAGACTTGGGCAAGAGAGTGTGCCTAAGGATCCAATTGATTGTAGGCAGCCCTAACAACAAGTGTTTTACTGACCCAAACTGGTGAGTGAAAGTGCGTTATATCGACTAGAGGGGGGTGAATAGGCGATTTTTATGAAATTCTTCACTGAGGAATTTGCCGGTGAGGAAATTCCTTAGCGAAGAACTACTAGCAGCGGAATAAGTACTCAAGAGTAAACACAACAGAGTACAAGCATAGTCATCATGATGAAATGAAGACAGGCACAGAGTACAGGAAATGAAAGAGTTGAGGAAATAGAACCAGTAAGCTCGGTGAAGACAATGATTTGGTAGACCAGTTCCAACTGATGTCTCAGTTGTACGTCTGGTTGGAGCGGCTGAGTATTTAAACTCGAGGACACACAGTCCCGGACACCCAGTCAAGGACACTTAGTCCAAGACACCCAGTCCTCACCATATTCTCCTTGAACTAAGGTCACACAGACCTCGTCCAATCACTCGTGGTAAGTCTTCAGGCGACTTCCAAACCTTCACAAACTTGGTCACCCGGCGATCCACAATTCCTCTTGGATGCTCTAGACCATGACGCCTAACCGTCTGGAAGAAGCACAGTCTTCAAAGGTAACAAGCGTCGGATCCACTCAGGATCAATCTCTTCAGTGATGCTCAATCACTTGGGGTTTGTAGGTGTTTGGGTTTTGGGTTTTTGTTTTTTCCTCACTTGATGATTTTCGCTCAAAGTCTTCGGAGGATGCGTTGCTCTCAAATGACAAGTGTCGGTTTCTCTCGGAGCAGCCCACCGCAGCTAGTGGTTGTAGGGGGCGGCTATTTATAGCTAGGGAGCAACCCAACATGATAAGACATAAATGCCCTTCAATGATATGACCGTTAGGTGGATAGATATTTTGGAACAGCTGGCGCATAGCACAGCAACGGTCGGAATTTTGAGTAGAAAAATCCTCAGGGCTATCATGTTCCTCACTGTGTAGGCAATCCGCACTGGCGAATTCCTAACTCCTCAGTCAGGACAAATTCCTTAGAGACCAGAAGAAATTCGTCTCTGTCACTGAAGAAATTGACTGAACTGTATGAGATTTCCAATGGCTTCACTCGAAGGGATTGGTAGGT
Source organism: Triticum aestivum (assembly GCF_018294505.1). Taxonomy (NCBI): domain Eukaryota; kingdom Viridiplantae; phylum Streptophyta; class Magnoliopsida; order Poales; family Poaceae; genus Triticum; species Triticum aestivum. The sequence continues at coordinate 169,929,932 of NC_057797.1, read as the reverse complement.
GTAGGATTTTGAGTTGAGCATCACATGGAAAATTTTCCTTAGTATTTCCTCGACCCCCTTTAACAGTACGGTGTTTCCTATGACTCAAGAAAGAGAAAAACAAAATTATGAAAATGAAAGTCTTCAAGCTTCATATTTCTCGCATGAATATCAATTCTTCATGGACACACCAATTTTTTCACTTTCAAAGTCTTCACGAAAGTCTTCAGAAATAACAAAATCTTCAGTCGAAGATATTCATTTTTAGGGGTCGACTTTTCCTGTAAATATCAAACTCCTCATAGACTTATAGACCTGTGTACACTCACACACGCATTAGTCCCTTAACCTATAAGTCTTCAATACACCAAAATCATTAAGGGGCACTAGATGCACTTATAATCTCCCCTTTTTGGTGATTGATGACAATATAGGTTAAGTTTTCAATGAGGATAAACATATGAAGTGTAAATACTGATATTGAGGAATTTGATTGCAAGATATAGAAGAACTCCCCCTGAAGATGTGCATAGTGAGGAATTTGCTTTTGAAGCAACACACACTTGAAGAGTTGAATCATGGAGATCTCCCACTATATCTTGTAATTCATACACGCATTTAACATATAATATGAAGAATTTGAAATGCATGATGAAATATGGTGCCTGATGAAATTCAGCATGCGTGTAATAATATCAACGAGGAATAAGCATGCAGAATAGTGCATCAAGAGTGTCAGAGCATAGTGCATCAAAAGTATCAGAGCACCATCGGGTTTAAGATTACAACTCGATCCAACAAAGTTTCAGAAGAATGAGAGTTGTAACTTAGCAAAAAAAACGTTGTATATGGGCGATAAAATAGGCTCGCTTGAATACTAACTCAAATTTCTCCCCCTTTGTCATCAAATGACCAAAAGGATCGAAACTGAGGACTAACGCCCCTGAAGATAATCAAGTTGATGAAGGAGCGCCAGCGTTGTTAGGGTCGTTGGTTGATGTAGGGCCTGCCGCAGTGTCATCTAAATCTTCATGTTCATCAGTTTCGCGCGATGAAGAATACGAGCCGGCCACCAGAGAAGGAACCTTGACCTTCTTGAATTTCTTCGGTGGAGGTGCTGACCAGTCAAAATCTTCATTAAGACCCATGTTCTTCAGATCTTCTTCACCATACAGATGTGACAGGATTGCCCAGGTGCGACCGAAGACTTGATGGAGGTAGTAGTGGTTTTTCTTCACTGCATTGTGTGTGGCAGTCATGTTGTGAAGAAGTGAACCAAACTGACGCTTAAGCCATTTGTGATTTCGATCCACCTTCTGGTGAAGACTAAGCAGAAGTTCATGGTCTGTCATCACGCGCGGAGCAGTGGCTTGAGGAGTGGACTTGGGAGCATTGGCAGAGTCATGTGTGGCAGAGTCATCATTGGTGGAATAAGATGCAGCTTTGCGAAACTGACCATCCAATGGACGAATGCCTTCATCAATTACAGCTGGTGCCTTGCCCTTTCCATCAACTGAGTAATATGTCTGCTTGAGGACTTCAATTGGGGGCAAGTAGCTGAGATGATTCTGGAAATCAGCTTTGTAGTTGAGTGAAGACCTTGTCCTGAGGAATCTCATGATCCAAGGTGCATAAGGCTTCAGCTCAAACGGAGACAGTGTAACATTTGCCATAGTCCTCATGAAGAAATCGTGATAGTTGACAGGAATGCCATGAACGATGTTGAATACCAGATTCTTCATGATGCCAACAATTTCCTTATCAGATGAGTCGTGGCCTTTGATAGGACTGATTGTCCTCGTAAGAATACGATAGACAGTTCTAGGCACGTACAACAATTCCTTCACGAGGAATTTTGTTCGTGGTGCCTGACCTGGTTTCAAAGGCTTCATCAGCACTTGCATGTAATGATGTGTGAGCTCAGGTTCACTGTAGATGCAGCGAGCTTCTTCAAGGGGAGGACTGAGTGGTAGAGCACGAAGCAATTCAAAGGCTGGTGCAGTGTAGTGAGTGTTTCAGACATCTAGTCTAGCACCCATGAATTCACATCTTCAGCATTTCCGGTGATGTGCAGCGTTGCATAGAATTGAAGAATCAGTTCTTCATTCCAATCGCAGATGTCAGAGCAAAAATTGAGCAGTCCAGCGTCGTGAAGAACACTGAGAACTGGTGCGAAGCACGGCAGAGATTCCATATCCACGTGAGGAATATGCTCATGGTATAAAATCTTCTCCTTGTTGAACAGCACTGAGGAATAGAAATTGGCTTAACTAGCAGTCCAGAAATGCCTCTTCCTAATGCGAGCAGAGTCATATGGGTTGTAATCTTCGAAGAATACGTGCTCGCCGAAGAAATCATCAGCCTTGAACTTTTGCTTGCGTGAGAATGGATCCATTGGCTTTGGCAGAGGAGTGTCAGTGAGTTGCATCATGACCTCAGGAATCTCAATCGCAGGTTCTTCAGGCTGAGGAATTTCTGGTTCTTCCTTAGTGGCAGTCTGCGTAGTTGGTTGTTCAGCAGCAACAGTTTCTTCAGCGCTAGTGGCTGGAATTTCCTCATGGACAGATGCAGTGGGATGAGTTTCTTCAGAGCCTATGTGAACAGTTTGTGTGGGGGATTGAGGAATTTGCTGTAGAGGGGTGAACATTGGAGAGTTTGGATGCTGACTTTCCCAGAATTCATCACTGATTACGGGTGTGGAGCAGCCAATGTCCACATCTTCATCTTCCATTTCTTCAACGCCAGCCTCTTCAGCTATGAACTGAGGCATGGGCGAGGAGATGATAGGTGTTGAAGGGATCGCATCCACTTCAATTTCTTCATCCAACGGTTCAGACGAAGCAGCAGAAGGAGTTTCTTCATCAGATCCGCTGGGGATCACATATTCTTCATCAAAAGGAACAAGGTCCTTTGATGGCCTGGTTGATATGGGAACAGCATCAATCGGATGTGCAAATGAACTTGTCATAGGCTTCATTTTCTTCGGAGCTGAAGAATCTGAAGCAGCTGATGCTTTCCTTTTCTTCACTGCAGCACGCTCTGCAGCCTTGGTCTTCTTCACATCTGATGTAGATGGAAGGATTGGAGTTGAAGTTGGTGCAGGAGCAGCTGAGGAATCTGGTTGATTTTCTTCAGGCACAACTGATGCAGTTGCCCTGATTTCTTTAGTTTCTTTAGGCGCACCACTAGTGGATGCCCTGGCAATTTCTTCAGTGGCTGGAATGCAGTCATCAGCCCTGGAACTCACATTTTCTTCAGCAGCCTGATTGTCATCAGTGGTGCTGGCATGTTCTTCAGTCGGCTGAGCAGATGCTTCAGCCTAAGGAATTTCCTGTTGCGTTGGGGCAGCAACACTTGAAGTGAACTGTTCAGTTATCTTTACAAATCTAACTTTGGCTCCTTGCCAATCAGCATAGTAGGCTTTGAAGTCATCGCTGAGGGTTTTGATTTTAGATTGGATTTTTACAAGTTCATCAGTTGTCATAATGACAACGTTGTTCTTCAGATATTTCTCCTTTCTGTACTGGGTCTTCTTGATCTGCCTGGCCTGATCATATTTCCATTTCTCCTCTTGGATGAAATGAGTCAGCATGTGATTTTGACCAAGTGTCAGCTTGAAGTCAGGCATAGGAGTATTTGAGTCCTTGTGCCAGAGATCAATGTAGTGGAGAATCGGCTTGGGATCCAAAAGCAGTGGCACAGGTGTGCCTTTGGCTCTAGCGGCCCTAACTTGTCTGTCTCTGATGATTTCTGCAAGTTTATCATCATCAGCTTCATCTTCTTCAGACGGCACTTGGAAAATGACTTGCTTCTTTTGAGGACTTGGGCGTGGACCTCGTCCAGCAGTGGCCTTGGTCTTCAGCTGAGTGGGGCCAGATGAAGAATTTGGTGCAGCTGAGGAGCTGGCTGAGATACCAGAGGCAATGGAGATGCCTGCAGTCCTTCGGCACGAGGCCATAGCGCAGGTGCTGAGGACTTTGTTGGAACAACTGAGGACTTTGGAGGAAGTGCTGAGGATTTTGAAGGAGCAGCTTGAGGGGTTGGTCGTGAGGACTTTGAAGAGTCTGGCCGTGAGGGCGCAGCTGAGGAACTTGGCCGTGAGGGCACTATTGGTGAAGCACTTGGTTTATGAGCAAGCTTCTTAGGCATGGATTTCCTCGGCTTGACAGAGGCCTCAGCAGAGGTAGCAGCAGCCGCAGAGTCTTCATTAAATTTCCTCACTACTTCTCTGGCTTGCTTGGCCAGCTTGGCTTGGCGCTTGGCCCATTCATTAGGATAGTCCTCACCGCGCTTGAGGCTGGTGGGATCAGCAATTTGGCCAGGTGCCAGTGGAGCTCTTTGGCATGGAGGATTGAGTGCGAATTTCTTCATATACTTAGGAGTGACATATCTGTACTCCCTCCATTCTCTTGCCCATCTCCTCTCTATCTTCTGAATGCGCACTTTGCGCTCATTCTTGATTTCCTCAGTAGGTGTGTAGTACCCAGTATATATGTCATCAGGGATTTCAAACGCTGTATTTACCTCAGGCCTCTTTCCTCCCTTCTGTGGCTTCTTACCGTCAGCCATTTTCTTCAGTTGAGGAATTTGAACAATTGAATTCTCTGAAGAGGTATGCAACTTTTCTTCGAGGAACGCTGCAAATGAGTTAAGTTGATGAGAACCTAGTGATTCAGCAGCGGACATGTGTACCTATGAACAGAGTATAGTTGCGAGGAATTTGGAGAGGTCATATGCGTTCTCAGAAGGTTTTTCAAAAAGAACAAGTTTGAGGAATTTGACCAGATGAGTCTTGAAGATTTTCACTAAGCGTTCTTTGTCTTAGGTTCCAGAGTTGTATAGATCGAAGATCCACACAATTGAGAAATCTTGAAGAAAGGTGATGCTTAGAGAAACGAATCAAGAATAGATGACATGTGAGATGTTTAGTGTGTGAAGATTTGGAGAATAAAACACCTTTGAAAATTTTGTAGAAAAACTTCGAATCAAAGAGGGTAGTAAAAGTTACTTTTAATTACCCTGAATGAAGAACACGATGAAGAGTGAGGTGAAACAGTGGAGTTCGTCGGTGTAGATCTTCCACGCCCTAACTTGGCGGAGGAAGACGTCTACGGCGGCGGCGGAGGTGAAGATTTCCGTGGTCGGCGCGAGTACGACGACGACGAGGTCGAGGCAGTGAAGCTCTTCCTCACCGGCAACGATGGAGTAGCGGCGGCGCTAGGGTTTGGGAAGCTCGAGTGGGAGAGAGAGATCGAGCGGAGTAAAGGAAGTGAGGAAGGGATGATGAGGTATTTATAGTAGCAGTGAAAAACTGTTCGCCCGAAGATTTGGGACGAACGTGCCCCTGACCCTTCTCCTTCGCACGACATGTGTCACCCACGTACTCTGTAGTGGAGATCGTGTAAGATCGTGGGTGAATTAAAAATTTATCATGGGATGCAGAACGATTTGAGCGGCAAAACCGAAAATTTGGATAAAATTAGTTTTAAAGTTCCATTCGCAATTTCTTCAGCTGACAAGGACACAGTGAACATTTTGAACGAGTTTCAAATAGAACGCACATGAAGAATTTATGAACAGATTGGGTTGAGTATAGCATAGAGGGGAAGGGTCCGATCACATTCACTTAGCAGAAAACCAACTTGAAGAAATAACAATAAATGAATGATGTAGAGGACATAAACTCATATATATATATATATATAGTGTTACTATTCATCACCTAGGGTGTAGAATAAGTTATTCTTCATCCGAAGTAATCTTACAATCATTTCATAATTAAATTACGTTTGGAATTCAAATAGTTACATTCCTATTGATTCACTACGTAAAATTTGACATAAAAAATAAAAATATAGATTATAAGACAAGAAAATTTGCAGTTTATGTGTATTTTAGACTATGCTTTTACGTTTGTAATTTTACATAACATAAAATATTTTTTACAGCATTTTTTTTTCTTATGGTCCCTTTTTGTGTCGGAAATAAGACAAAACTTACGGAACGTAAAATTATAGTGCATTGATGGTAAAATAAAGGGGGTGAAGAATATATATATATATATATATATATATATATATATATATATATATATAGGAAAATGGGTTAGTACTCCTAGGAGTACATACTCCGAGATCGATCCACCTACTAGTCGACCCACAGTCTCGTACCCATTCCCTATCGCGCTACACCCGTTTAGCTAGCTCTCCCAATAAAACTAATTTAGATAATTATCTGGTAGTTGCAATTAGTTGGAGCCGAATCCTTTTTCCTAGGAATATAAAACGTACGTGGCCCCACTTCCCGTGAAAAAAGCAAATCTGGATAGATCCATTCCTTTTGCTGCACGCCGGCCGTGACGGCGCCTGCGTCTCTCCTGCGATCATCGATCTATTTCTTGTAACTACGTCACCGACGGCGGCCATGCCTCTCCTGCTAGCCATGCTGCATCCATGAAGATGACGTCGCCCCAGTTTCTGCCCAGCAGGTCTCGGTGTCGAGCGCTCTCCATCGGCCATTCCACTCGTCAGAATCGGCCGAAACTCAGCCGAGGTATGGTGCTTACCAGTGATCTTGATCCTTGCATATGTAATCAGATACATGTCCATGAAGCCAGCTCGTACGTATATGTGAATAAAGCTAGCTCTCTTGTTATCTGATATATGTTGTAGGATGGAAGCCTATTATGACGTCCTCGTGTAACTAAATAAAAGACGACGGCGGCGGCGGCGGCGGTGGTGGCCACAACGGCGACGACAATGAGATGAGGTGCTGCTGGTTGTACCATTGAACTCTATAACGTGGCGAAAGATGAAGCGGCTCCCTTGTATCTTCTTCCAATCGACATCGATCACGGCAAGGTACATATGACCTTCGGCTAATTCATTTGCATGCATCCATGATGAGATTACCTGCACTCCCTATTACTTATATACTAATTATTAATTTGCATATCATGCATGTATGATGTACAACTCATTTTGATCGATTGCTCGTGAGATGGGTTACGCCAGCCGGCGGCGCTTCTGCTCCACGCATATGGATGTACTCACGTTTTCTCTGGCAGCGGCCAGACCTCCCTGATTCAATGGACTCCGACGACATGATCTACATGATGACTATCTAAATTGACGCGACATGATTTACCCATCATATGTAATAAGCACGCACAAAGCGTGATATGCTCACACAACTTTAGTCTTGTTATTTGCGTGGACAAATATCATTGTAAAGAAACCATTTATTCCCTGATGGTGTATTCTTCTTAATTAATTGTGCTAGTCTGTCTTGTAATCTACTTTGAATAAATTATACTTTGTTTTATTATACACTTATTTCCTAAACGCACCATACTCTTTTTATCTTTAATCCTCATTGTTAACGAATTATATGTCATTTGTTGTCAGTATATACTCCAACACAAAAAGGTAACATATACTCCATCACAAAAAGTGCTATTTACTCCATAAAAAGTATATACTCCACTGTTTCCCAACAAGTATATACTCCACTGTTTCCCAACAAGTATATAATCTATAAAAAAGTGGTATATAGTACATCATGAGAAGTCTTATATACTCGTTCACAGGCAAGTAGCATATACACCATGTGTGCAAAAAGCAGTATATACTCTATCAAAAAATGTTGCATATATCCTCTTAGCCTAATGTGGTATATTCTAGTTTAAACAAGTTAAGAAGTATATACTCCGACAAAAACAAAGATGCCATATACTCTAAAAATCTGGGTATGTGCCAACTAAAAAAATTAGGTATGTGTATACTCAGAACATGCTGGACTTCGTATCCATCCCTGAGAAAAAGACAAAAAAATTAAAAAAAGGGCCATGCACCCGATGGGCCAAGTAAAACTACATGCACCGGATTTGTTTGTTCAACAACATTCTAGACGTTCCTAATTTCTAGCAATCTGGTGTGCATGCCGAGCATTCCTTACTACTAATTTGCATGGATGGTTACGGTTGGCACTATTGGATATCCCATCTAACCTTATCCAAAAGGTGGGGAGTACATACTCTTGGGAGTATAAAAGAGGAGTCATATATATATATATATATATATATATATATATATATATATATATATATATATATATATATATATATATATATATATAGGAAAATGGTTGTGTACTCCTGGGAGTACGTACTCCCGCTTCTCATATACCATATAGATGAATCTTTTATGGCATTTTATTATTTTTAATATACTTCATTAGTAATTATTAGATACTCCAAAATGAGTTCCATGAAAAATTCATGCGAGTCTACATATTTTTAAATGTTTACGTATATACTGATGTGTTTATACGTGAAAAAGATATACTACAAAAAGTACATCACAGATGATATTTTTTCAATAAAACTCGTATTGGGGTATCTTAAATATTTAATGAAGTATATTGAGAATAATAAAGAGGTATAATTAATGCGTATATAAGGTATATTGAGAATGGGAGTACATACTCTCAGGAGTACAGAAGAGGAGTCATATATATATATATATATATATATATATATATATATATATATATATATATATATATATATATATATATATATATATATATAGCCAATGAAGAAAAACAACGAAACCAGTAAAGACTATGCAAAGTTGAAGAATATGAATAATTTGAGGAATTTCAACTTTTGGTGGTGGCGTGATCCACCGTATAAGAATGATGATTTCAGACACCGCGTACAATTATCGTAGCGTTCTGAGAATCAAATTCTTCATTAATTTATTCACACTAAGAGTGTTATTCTTCATTGATTGAAGTAAAACGTTTCTTCATGTGTTGCACATCTAAGTCATCAATTTTGCATAAGTGTTAGGATGAGTATCCTTTTCACAGAACATTCGAAGATTCCAGGATATTTAGCTCACACCGCAACTTGCTAAATCTCTTCTCATCCAAGGGCTTTGTGAAGATATCGGCTAGCTGTTCTTCAGTCTTCACATGCTCAATAAAAATGTCGCTCTTCAACACATGATCACGAAGAAAATGATGACGAATCTGAATGTGCTTTGTCTTCGAGTACTGAACTGGGTTGTGGCAATCTTGATGGCACTCTCATTGTCACAGAAGAGAGGTACATTCTTCATGTTGACGTCATAGTCCTTCAGAGTTTGCTTCATCCATGGCAATTGGGCACGGCAAGAACCAACGGCAATGTACTCAGCTTCAGCAGTAGATAGTGATACGCAGTTCTGTTTCTTCGAGGACCAATAGACCAAAGATCGTCCGAGGAAATGACATGTACCAGATGTTGACTTGCGATCCACACGATCACCAGCATAGTCAGAGTCAGAATATCCAACAAGATCAAAAGCCGAGCCCTTGGGGTACCATAATCCAAGTGTTGGTGTGTGAGCTAGATATCGAAGAATATGCTTCAGAGCCTTATGGTGTGATTCCTTCGGTGCAGCTTGAAATCGGGCACACATGCAAACACTAAGCATTATATCTGGCCTAGATGCACATAAGTATAATAAGGAACCTATCATGGAGCGGTATACCTTATGATCGAAGTCAATACCATTTTCATCAGTGCACAGATGGCCATTTGTGGGCATAAGAATTTTGACGCCTTTGCAATCTTGCATGCCGAACTTCCTCAGTACATCCTTGAGGTATTTCTCCTGAGATATGAATATGCCATTGTGTTGTTGACGAATTTGAAAATCTAAGAAAAATTTCAACTCTCCCATACTAGACACTTGATATTCTTCACTCATCATATAGGCAAATTCATCACTATAACGTTGGTCAGTACATCCAAAGATAATATCATCAATATATACTTGGCACACAAATAATTCACCATCATAAGATTTAGTGAAAAGAGTAGGGTCGAGTGAACCGGGTTTGAAGCCTTTCTTCATGAAGAGTTCCTTCAAAGTATCATACCAAGCCCGTGGGGCCTGCTTGAGGCCATAGAGGGCCTTGTTGAGTCTGAAGACTTTGTCAGGATTCTTTGGATCTTCAAAACCTGGGGGTTGAGCTGTTGGGGAACGTAGTAATTTCAAAAAAATTCCTACGCACACGCAAGATCATGGTGATGCATAGCAACGAGAGGGGAGAGTGTGATCTACGTACCCTTGTAGACCGACAGCGGAAGCGTTGTGACAACGCGGTTGATGTAGTCGTACGTCTTCACGATCCGACCGATCCAAGCACCGTTACTCCGGCACCTCCGAGTTCTTGGCACACGTTCAGCTCGATGACGATCCCCGGGCTCCGATCCAGCAAAGCGTCGGGGAGGAGTTCCGTCAGCACGACGGCGTGGTGACGATCTTGATGTTCTACCGTCGCAGGGCTTCGCCTAAGCACCGCTACAATATGACCGAGGTGGAATATGGTGCAGGGGGGCACCGCACACGGCTATGGAACGATAACGAAGATCAACTTGTGTGTCTATGGGGTGCCCCCTGCCCCCGTATATAAAGGAGTGGAGGAGGGGAGGGCCGGCTCTCTCTATGGCGCGCCCTAGGGGAGTCCTACTCCCACCAGGAGTAGGATTCCCCCTTTCCTAGTTCAACTAGGAGTCCTTCCATGTAGTAGGAGTAGGAAACAAGGAAGGGGCGCAGCCCCTCTCCCTAGTCCAATTCGGACTAGGCCTTGGGGGGTCGCGCGGCCTGCCCTAGGCAGCCCCTCTCTCTTTCCCGTGTGGCCCAATAAGGCCCAATACTTCTCCCGGCGAATTCCCGTAACTCTCCGGTACTCCGAAAAATACCTGAATCACTTGGAACCTTTCCGAAGTCCGAATATAGTCGTCCAATATATCGATCTTTACATCTTGACCATTTCGAGACTCCTCGTCATGTCCCCGATCTCATTCGGGACTCCGAACTCCTTCCGTATATCAAAACTCATAAACTCATAATATAACTATCATCGAAACCTTAAGCGTGCGGACCCTACGGTTCGAGAACAATGTAGACATGACCGAGACACGTCTCCAGTCAATAACCAATAGCGGAACCTGGATGCTCATATTGGCTCCTACATATTCTACGAAGATCTTTATCGGTCAGACCGCATAACAACATACGTTGTTCCCTTTGTCATCGGTATGTTACTTGCCCGAGATTCGATCGTCGGTATCCAATACCTAGTTCAATCTCGTTACCGGCAAGTCTCTTTACTCGTTCCGTAATACATCATCTCACAACTAACTCATTAGTTGTAATACTTGCAAGGCTTATGTGATGTGCATTACCGAGAGGGCCCAGAGATACCTCTCCGACAATCGGAGTGACAAATCCTAATCTCGAAATACGCCAACCCAACATGTACCTTTGGAGACACCTGTAGAGCACCTTTATAATCACCCAGTTACGTTGTGACGTTTGGTAGCACACAAAGTGTTCCTCCGGCAAACGGGAGTTGCATAATCTCATAGTCATAGGAACATGTATAAGTCATGAAGAAAGCAATAGCAACATACTAAACGATCGGGTGCTAAGCTAATGGAATGGGTCATGTCAATCAGATCATTCACCTAATGATGTGATCCCGTTAATCAAATAACAACTCTTTGTCCATGGTTAGGAAACATAACCATCTTTGATTAACGAGCTAGTCAAGTAGAGGCATACTAGTGACACTCTGTTTGTCTATGTATTCACACATGTATTATGTTTCCGGTTAATACAATTCTAGCATGAATAATAAACATTTATCATGAAATAAGGAAATAAACAATAACTTTATTATTGCCTCTAGGGCATATTTCCTTCAGTCTCCCACTTGCACTAGAGTCAATAATCTAGTTCACATCACCATGTGATTAACATTGATAGTTTCATCATTATGTGATTACACTTATAGTTCACATCGCCATGTGACCAACACCCAAAGGGTTTACTAGATTCAGTAATCTAGTTCACATCGCTATGTGATTAACACCCAAAAAGTGATCATGTTTTGCTTGTGAGAGAAGTTTAGTCAACGGGTCTGCCACATTCAGATCCGCATGTATTTTGCAAATTTCTATGTCAACAATGCTCTGCACAGAGCTACTCTAGCTAATTGCTCCCACTTTCAATATGTATCCAGATTGAGACTTAGAGTCATCTGGATTAGTGTCAAAACTTGCATCGATGTAACCCTTTATGACGAACCTTTTTGTCACCTCCATAATCGAGAAACATATCCTTATTCCACTAAGGATAATTTTGACCGCTGTCCAGTGATCTACTTCTAGATCACTATTGTACTACCTTGCCAAAATCAGTGTAGGGTATACAATAGATCTGGTACATAGCATGGCATACTTTATAGAACCTATGGCTGAGGCATAGGGAATGACTTTCATTCTCTTTCTATCTTCTGTCGTGGTCGGGTTTTGAGTCTTACTCAATTTCACACCTTGTAACACAGACAAGAACTCTTTCTTTGACTGTTCTATTTTGAACTACTTCAAAATCTTGTCAAGGTATGTACTCATTGAAAAAAACTTATCAAGCGTCTTGATCTATCTCTATAGATCTTGATGTTCAATATGTCAGCAGCTTCACCGAGGTCTTTCTTTGGAAAATTCCTTTCAAACACTCCTTTATGCTTTGTAGAATAATTCTACATTATTTCCGATCAACAATATGTCATTCACATATACTTATCAGAAATGTTGTAGTGCTCCCACTCACTTTCTTGTAAATACAGGCTTCATCGCAAGTCTGTATAAAACTATATGCTTTGATCAACTTATCAAAGCGTATATTCCAACTCCGAGATGCTTGCACCAGTCCATAGATGGATCGCTGGAGCTTGCATATTTTGTTAGCACCTTTAGGATTGACAAAACCTTCTGGTTGTATCATATACAACTCTTCTTTAATAAATCTATTAAGGAATGCAGTTTTGTTTATCCATTTGCCAGATTTCATAAAATGCGGCAATTGCTAACATGATTCGGACAGACTTAAGCATAGATACGAGTGAGAAACTCTCATCGTAGTCAACACCTTGAACTTGTCGAAAACCTTTTGCGACAATTCTAGCTTTGTAGATAGTAACACTACTATCAGCGTCCGTCTTCCTCTTGAAGATCCATTTATTCTCAATGGCTTGCCGATCATCGGGCAAGTCAACCAAAGTCCATACTTTGTTCTCATACATGGATCCCATCTCAGATTTCATGGCCTCAAGCCATTTTGCGGAATCTGGGCTCACCATCGCTTCTTCATAGTTCGTAGGTTCGTCATGGTCAAGTAGCATGACCTCCAGAACAGGATTACCGTACCACTCTGGTGCGGATCTCACTCTGGTTTACCTACGAGATTCGGTAGTAACTTGATCTGAAGTTACATGATCATCATCATTAGCTTCCTCACTAATTGGTGTAGTAGTCACAGGAACAGATTTCTGTGATGAACTACTTTCCAATAAGGGAGAAGGTACAATTACCTTATCAAGTTCTACTTTCCTCCCACTCACTTCTTTCGAGAGAACCTCCTTCTCTAGAAAGGATCCATTCTTAGCAACGAATGTCTTGCCTTTGGATCTGTGATAGAAGGTGTACCCAACAGTAACTTTTGGGTATCCTATGAAGACACACTTTTCCGATTTGGGTTTGAGCTTATCAGGATGAAACTTTTTCACATAAGCATTGCAACCCCAAACTTTAAGAAACGACAACTTTGGTTTCTTGCCAAACCACAGTTCATACGGTGTCGTCTCAACAGATTTAGATGGTGCCCTTTTAACGTGAATGCAGCTGTCTCTAATGCATAACCCCAAAACGATAGTGGTAGATCGGTAAGAGACATCATAGATTGCACTATATCCAATAAAGTACGGTTATGACGTTCGGACACACCATTATGCTGTGGTGTTCCATGTGGCATGAGTTTGTGAAACTATTCCACATTGTTTTAATTGAAGACCAAACTCGTAACTCAAATATTTGTCTCCGCGATCAGATCGTAGAAACTTTATTTTCTTGTCACGATGATTTTCCACTTCACTCTGAAATTCTTTGAACTTTTCAAATGTTTCAGACTTATGTTTCATCAAGTAGATATACCCATATCTGCTCAAATCATCTGTGAAGTTCAGAAAATAACGATACTTGCCGTGAGCCTTAACACTCATCGGACCGCATACATCAGTATGTATTATTTCCAATAAGTCAGTTGCTCGCTCCGGAGAACGGAGTCTTAGTCATCTTGCCCATGAGGCATGGTTCGCAAGCATCAAGTGATTCATAATCAAGTGATTCCAAAATCCCATCAGCATGGAGTTTCTTCATGCGCTTTACACCAATATGACCTAAACGGCAGTGCTACAAATAAGTTGCACTATCATTATTAACTTTGCATCTTTTGGTTTCAATATTATGATTATGTGTATCACTACGATCGAGATCCAACGAACTATTTTCATTGGGTGTGTAACCATATAAGGTTTTATTCATGTAAACAGAACAACAATTTATTCTCTTACTTAAATGAATAACCGTATTACAATAAACATGATCAAATCATATTCATGCTTAACGCAAACACCAAATAACACTTATTCAGGTTCAACACTAATCCCGAAAGTATAGGGAGTGTGCGATGATGATCATATCAATCTTGGAACCACTTCCAACACACATCGTCACTTCACCCTTAACTAGTCTCTGTTTATTCTGCAACTCCCGTTTCGAGTTACTAATCTTAGCAACTGAACTAGTATCAAATACTGAGGGGTTGCTATAAACACTAGTAAAGTACACATCAATAACATGTATATCAAATATACTTATGTTCACTTTGCCATCCTTCTTATCTGCCAATCACTTGGGGTAGTTCCGCTTCCAGTGACCAGTCCCTTTGCAGTAGAAACACTTAGTCTCAGGCTTAGGACCAGACTTGGGCTTCTTCACTTGAGCAGCAACTTGCTTGCTGTTCTTCTTGAAGTTCCCCTTCTTCCCTCTGCCCTTTTCTTGAAACTAGTGGTCTTGTCTACCATCAACACTTGATGTTTTTCTCGATTTCTACCTTCGTCAATTTCCGCATTACGAAGAGCTTGGGAATCGTTTCCGTTATCCCTTGCATATCATAGTTCATCACGAAGTTCTACTAACTTGGTGATGGTGACTAGAGAATTCTGTCAATCACTATCTTATCTGGAAGATTAACTCCCACTTGATTCAAGCGATTGTAGTACTCAGACAATCTGGGCACATGCTCACTAGTTGAGCGATTCTCCTCCATCTTTTAGCTATAGAACTTGTTGGAGACTTCATATCTCTCAACTCGGGTATTTGCTTGAAATATTAACTTCAACTCCTGGAACATCTCATATGCTCCATGACGTTCAAAACGTCTTTGAAGTCCCGATTCTAAGCCATTAAGCATGGTGCACTAAACTATCAAGTAGTCATCATATTGAGCTAGCCAAACGTTCATAACGTCTGCATCTGCTCCTGCAATAGGTCCGTCACCTAGCGGTGCATCAAGGACATAATTCTTCTGTGCAGCAATGAGGATAAACCTCAGATCACGGATCCAATCCGCATCATTGCTACTAACATCTTTCAACACAATTTTCTCTAGGAACATATCAAAATAAACACAGGGAAGCAACAACGCGAGCTATTGATCTACAACATAATTTGCAAAATACTACCAGGACTAAGTTCATGATAAATTTAAGTTCAATTAATCATATTACTTAAGAACTCCCACTTAGATAGACATCCCTCTAATCCTCTAAGTGATTACGTGATCCAAATCAACTAAACCATGTCCGATCATCACGTGAGATGGAGTAGTTTCATTGGTGAACATCACTATGTTGATCATATCTACTATATGATTCACGCTCGACCTTTCGGTCTCCGTGTTCCGAGGCCATATCTGTATATGCTTGGCTCGTCAAGTATAACCTGAGTATTCCGCGTGTGCAACTGTTTTGCACCCGTTGTATTTGAACGTAGAGCCTATCACACCCGATCATCACGTGGTGTCTCAGCACGAAGAACTTTCGCAACGGTGCATACTCAGGGAGAACACTTCTTGATAATTAGTGAGAGATCATCTTATAATGCTACCGTCAATCAAAGCAAGATAAGATGCATAAAAGATAAACATCACATGCAATCAATATAAGTGATATGATATGGCCATCATCATCTTGTGCTTGTGATCTCCATCTCGAAGCACCGTCGTGATCACCATCGTCACCGGCGCGACACCTTGATCTCCATCGTAGCATCGTTGTCGTCTCGCCAATCTTATGCTTCCACGACTATCGCTACCGCTTAGTGATAAAGTAAAGCATTACAGCGCGATTGCATTGCATACAATAAAGCGACAACCATATGGCTCCTGCCAGTTGCCGATAACTCGGTTACAAAACATGATCATCTCATACAATAAAATTTAGCATCATGTCTTGACCATATCACATCACAACATGCCCTGCAAAAACAAGTTAGACGTCCTCTACTTTGTTGTTGCAAGTTTTACGTGGCTGCTACGGGCTTAAGCAAGAACCAATCTTACCTACGCATCAAAACCACAACGATAGTTTGTCAAGTTGGTGCTGTTTTAACCTTCGCAAGGACCGGGCGTAGCCACACTCGGTTCAACTAAAGTTGGAGAAACTGTCACCCGCAAGCCACCTATGTGCAAAGCACGTCGGGAGAACCGGTCTCACATAAGCGTACGCGTAATGTCGGTCCGGGCCGCTTCGTCCAACAATACCGCCGAACCAAAGTATGACATGCTGGTAAGCAGTATGACTTACATCGCCCACAACTCACTCGTGTTCTACTCGTGCATACAACATCATCATATAAAACCTAGGCTCTGATACCACTGTTGGGGAACGTAGTAATTTCAAAAAAATTCCTACGCACACGCAAGATCATGGTGATGCATATCAACGAGAGGGGAGAGTGTGATCTACGTACCCTTGTAGACCGACAGCGGAAGCATTGTGACAACGCGGTTGATGTAGTCGTACGTCTTCACAATCCGACCGATCCAAGCACCCTTACTCCGGCACCTCCGAGTTCTTGGCACACGTTCAGCTCGATAACGATTCCCGGGCTCCGATCCAGCAAAGCGTCGGGGAGGAGTTCCGTCAGCACGACGGCGTGGTGACGATCTTGATGTTCTACCGTCGCAGAGCTTCGCCTAAGCACCGCTACAATATGACCGAGGTAGAATATGGTGCAGGGGGGCACCGCACACGGCTAAGGAACGATCACGAAGATCAACTTGTGTGTCTATGGGGTGCCCCCCTGCCCCCGTATATAAAGGAGTGGAGGAGGGGAGGGCCGGCCCTCTCTATGGCGCGCCCTAGGGGAGTCCTACTCCCACCAGGAGTAGGATTCCCCCTTTCCTAGTTCAACTAGGAGTCCTTTCATATAGTAGGAGTAGGAAACAAGGAAGGGGCACAGCCCCTCTCCCTAGTCCAATTCGGACTAGGCCTTGGGGGGGGCGCGCGGCCTGCCCTAGGCAGCCCCTCTCTCTTTCCCGTGTGGCCCAATAAGGCCCAATACTTCTCCCGGCGAATTTCCCGTAACTCTCCGGTACTCCGAAAAATACCCGAATCACTCGGAACCTTTCCGAAGTCCGAATATAGTCGTCCAATATATCGATCTTTACGTCTCGACCATTTCGAGACTCCTCGTCATGTCCCGGATCACATCCGGGACTCCGAACTACCTTCGGTACATCAAAACTCATAAACTCATAATATAACTGTCATCGAAACCTTAAGCGTGCGGACCCTACGGGTTCGAGAACAATGTAGACATGACCGAGACACGTCTCCGGTCAATAACCAATAGCGGAACCTGGATGCTCATATTGGCTCCTACATATTCTACGAAGATCTTTATCGGTCAGACCGCATAACAACATACGTTGTTCCCTTTGTCATCGGTATGTTACTTGCCCGAGATTCGATCGTCGGTATCTCAATACCTAGTTCAATCTCGTTACCGGCAAGTCTCTTTACTCGTTCCGTAATACATCATCTCACAACTAACTCATTAGTTGCAATGCTTGCAAGGCTTATGTGATGTGCATTACCGAGAGGGCCCAGAGATACCTCTCCGACAATCGGAGTGACAAATCCTAATCTCGAAATACGCCAACCCAACATGTACCTTTGGAGACACCTGTAGAGCACCTTTATAATCACCCAGTTACGTTGTGACGTTTGGTAGCACACAAAGTGTTCCTCCGGCAAACGGGAGTTGCATAATCTCATAGTCATAGGAACATGTATAAGTCATGAAGAAAGCAATAGCAACATACTAAACGATCGGGTGCTAAGCTAATGGAATGGGTCATGTCAATCAGATCATTCACCTAATGATGTGATCCCGTTAATCAAATAACAACTCTTTGTCCATGGTTAGGAAACATAACCATCTTTGATTAACGAGCTAGTCAAGTAGAGGCATACTAGTGACACTCTGTTTGTCTATGTATTCACACATGTATTATGTTTCCGGTTAATACAATTCTAGCATGAATAATAAACATTTATCATGATATAAGGAAATAAATAATAACTTTATTATTGCCTCTAGGGCATATTTCCTTCAGTCTCCCACTTGCACTAGAGTCAATAATCTAGTTCACATCACCATGTGATTTAACATCGATAGTTCATCATTATGTGATTAACTAGTTCACATCTTCATGTGACCAACACCCAAAGGATTTACTAGATTCAGTAATCTAGTTCACATCGCTATGCGATTAACACCCAAGAGTACTAAGGTGTGATCATGTTTTGCTTGTGAGAGAAGTTTAGTCAACGGGTCTGCCACATTCAGATCCGTATGTATTTTGCAAATTTCTATGTCAACAATGCTCTGCACAGAGCTACTCTAGCTAATTGCTCCCACTTTCAATATGTATCCAGATTGAGACTTAGAGTCATCTGGATTAGTGTCAAAACTTGCATCGACGTAACCCTTTATGACGAACCTTTTTGTCACCTCCATAATCGAGAAACATATCCTTATTCCACTAAGGATAATTTTGACCGCTGTCCAGTGATCTACTCCTAGATCACTATTGTACTACCTTGCCAAAATCAGTGTAGGGTATACAATAGATCTGGTACATAGCATGGCATACTTTATAGAACCTATGGCTGAGGCATAGGGAATGACTTTCATTCTCTTTCTATCTTCTGTCGTGGTCGGGTTTTGAGTCTTACTCAATTTCACACCTTGTAACACAGACAAGAACTCTTTCTTTGACTGTTCTATTTTGAACTACTTCAAAATCTTGTCAAGGTATGTACTCATTGAAAAAAACTTATCAAGCGTCTTGATCTATCTCTATAGATCTTGATGTTCAATATGTCAGCAGCTTCACCGAGGTCTTTCTTTGGAAAATTCCTTTCAAACACTCCTTTATGCTTTGCAGAATAATTCTACATTATTTCCGATCAACAATATGTCATTCACATATACTTATCAGAAATGTTGTAGTGCTCCCACTCACTTTCTTGTAAATACAGGCTTCATCGCAAGTCTGTATAAAACTATATGCTTTGATCAACTTATCAAAGCGTATATTCCAACTCCGAGATGCTTGCACCAGTCCATAGATGGATCGCTGGAGCTTGCATATTTTGTTAGCACCTTTAGGATTGACAAAACCTTCTGGTTGTATCATATACAACTCTTCTTTAATAAATCTATTAAGGAATGCAGTTTTGTTTATCCATTTGCCAGATTTCATAAAATGCGGCAATTGCTAACATGATTCGGACAGACTTAAGCATAGATACGAGTGAGAAACTCTCATCGTAGTCAACACCTTGAACTTGTCGAAAACCTTTTGCGACAATTCTAGCTTTGTAGATAGTAACACTACTATCAGCGTCCGTCTTCCTCTTGAAGATCCATTTATTCTCAATTGCTTGCCGATCATCGGGCAAGTCAACCAAAGTCCATACTTTGTTCTCATACATGGATCCCATCTCAGATTTCATGGCCTCAAGCCATTTTGCGGAATCTGGGCTCACCATCGCTTCTTCATAGTTCGTAGGTTCGTCATGGTCAAGTAGCATGACCTCCAGAACAGGATTACCGTACCACTCTGGTGCGGATCTCACTCTGGTTTACCTACGAGATTCGGTAGTAACTTGATCTGAAGTTACATGATCATCATCATTAGCTTCCTCACTAATTGGTGTAGTAGTCACAGGAACAGATTTCTGTGATGAACTACTTTCCAATAAGGGAGAAGGTACAATTACCTTATCAAGTTCTACTTTCCTCCCACTCACTTCTTTCGAGAGAACCTCCTTCTCTAGAAATGGATCCATTCTTAGCAACGAATGTCTTGCCTTTGGATCTGTGATAGAAGGTGTACCCAACAGTAACTTTTGGGTATCCTATGAAGACACACTTTTCCGATTTGGGTTTGAGCTTATCAGGATGAAACTTTTTCACATAAGCATTGCAACCCCAAACTTTAAGAAACGACAACTTTGGTTTCTTGCCAAACCATAGTTCATACGGTGTCGTCTCAACGGATTTAGATGGTGCCCTTTTAACGTGAATGCAGCTGTCTCTAATGCATAACCCCAAAACGATAGTGGTAGATCGGTAAGAGACATCATAGATTGCACTATATCCAATAAAGTACGGTTATGACGTTCGGACACACCATTATGCTGTGGTGTTCCATGTGGCATGAGTTTGTGAAACTATTCCACATTGTTTTAATTGAAGACCAAACTCGTAACTCAAATATTTGTCTCCGCGATCAGATCGTAGAAACTTTATTTTCTTGTCACGATGATTTTCCACTTCACTCTGAAATTCTTTGAACTTTTCAAATGTTTCAGACTTATGTTTCATCAAGTAGATATACCCATATCTGCTCAAATCATCTGTGAAGTTCAGAAAATAATGATACTTGCCGTGAGCCTTAACACTCATCGGACCGCATACATCAGTATGTATTATTTCCAATAAGTCAGTTGCTCGCTCCGGAGAACGGAGTCTTAGTCATCTTGCCCATGAGGCATGGTTCGCAAGCATCAAGTGATTCATAATCAAGTGATTCCAAAATCCCATCAGCATGGAGTTTCTTCATGCGCTTTACACCAATATGACCTAAACGGCAGTGCTACAAATAAGTTGCACTATCATTATTAACTTTGCATCTTTTGGTTTCAATATTATGATTATGTGTATCACTACGATCGAGATCCAACGAACTATTTTCATTGGGTGTGTAACCATATAAGGTTTTATTCATGTAAACAGAACAACAATTTATTCTCTTACTTAAATGAATAACCGTATTACAATAAACATGATCAAATCATATTCATGCTTAACGCAAACACCAAATAACACTTATTCAGGTTCAACACTAATCCCGAAAGTATAGGGAGTGTGCGATGATGATCATATCAATCTTGGAACCACTTCCAACACACATCGTCACTTCACCCTTAACTAGTCTCTGTTTATTCTGCAACTCCCGTTTCGAGTTACTAATCTTAGCAACTGAACTAGTATCAAATACTGAGGGGTTGCTATAAACACTAGTAAAGTACACATCAATAACATGTATATCAAATATACTTATGTTCACTTTGCCATCCTTCTTATCTGCCAATCACTTGGGGTAGTTCCGCTTCCAGTGACCAGTCCCTTTGCAGTAGAAACACTTAGTCTCAGGCTTAGGACCAGACTTGGGCTTCTTCACTTGAGCAGCAACTTGCTTGCTGTTCTTCTTGAAGTTCCCCTTCTTCCCTCTGCCCTTTTCTTGAAACTAGTGGTCTTGTCTACCATCAACACTTGATGTTTTTCTCGATTTCTACCTTCGTCAATTTCCGCATTACGAAGAGCTTGGGAATCGTTTCCGTTATCCCTTGCATATCATAGTTCATCACGAAGTTCTACTAACTTGGTGATGGTGACTAGAGAATTCTGTCAATCACTATCTTATCTGGAAGATTAACTCCCACTTGATTCAAGCGATTGTAGTACTCAGACAATCTGGGCACATGCTCACTAGTTGAGCGATTCTCCTCCATCTTTTAGCTATAGAACTTGTTGGAGACTTCATATCTCTCAACTCGGGTATTTGCTTGAAATATTAACTTCAACTCCTGGAACATCTCATATGCTCCATGACGTTCAAAACGTCTTTGAAGTCCCGATTCTAAGCCATTAAGCATGGTGCACTAAACTATCAAGTAGTCATCATATTGAGCTAGCCAAACGTTCATAACGTCTGCATCTGCTCCTGCAATAGGTCCGTCACCTAGCGGTGCATCAAGGACATAATTCTTCTGTGCAGCAATGAGGATAAACCTCAGATCACGGATCCAATCCGCATCATTGCTACTAACATCTTTCAACACAATTTTCTCTAGGAACATATCAAAATAAACACAGGGAAGCAACAACGCGAGCTATTGATCTACAACATAATTTGCAAAATACTACCAGGACTAAGTTCATGATAAATTTAAGTTCAATTAATCATATTACTTAAGAACTCCCACTTAGATAGACATCCCTCTAATCCTCTAAGTGATTACGTGATCCAAATCAACTAAACCATGTCCGATCATCACGTGAGATGGAGTAGTTTCATTGGTGAACATCACTATGTTGATCATATCTACTATATGATTCACGCTCGACCTTTCGGTCTCCGTGTTCCGAGGCCATATCTGTATATGCTTGGCTCGTCAAGTATAACCTGAGTATTCCGCGTGTGCAACTGTTTTGCACCCGTTGTATTTGAACGTAGAGCCTATCACACCCGATCATCACGTGGTGTCTCAGCACGAAGAACTTTCGCAACGGTGCATACTCAGGGAGAACACTTCTTGATAATTAGTGAGAGATCATCTTATAATGCTACCGTCAATCAAAGCAAGATAAGATGCATAAAAGATAAACATCACATGCAATCAATATAAGTGATATGATATGGCCATCATCATCTTGTGCTTGTGATCTCCATCTTCGAAGCACCGTCATGATCACCATCGTCACCGGCGCGACACCTTGATCTCCATCGTAGCATCGTTGTCGTCTCGCCAATCTTATGCTTCCACGACTATCGCTACCGCTTAGTGATAAAGTAAAGCATTACAGCGCGATTGCATTGCATACAATAAAGCGACAACCATATGGCTCCTGCCAATTGCCGATAACTCGGTTACAAAACATGATCATCTCATACAATAAAATTTAGCATCATGTTTTGACCATATCACATCACAACATGCCCTGCAAAAACAAGTTAGACGTCCTCTACTTTGTTGTTGCAAGTTTTACGTGGCTGCTACGGGCTTAAGCAAGAACCAATCTTACCTACGCATCAAAACCACAACGATAGTTTGTCAAGTTGGTGCTGTTTTAACCTTCGCAAGGACCGGGCGTAGCCACACTCGGTTCAACTAAAGTTGGAGAAACTGTCACCCGCAAGCCACCTATGTGCAAAGCACGTCGGGAGAACCGGTCTCGCGTAAGCGTACGCGTAATGTCGGTCCAGGCCGCTTCGTCCAACAATACTGCCGAACCAAAGTATGACATGCTGGTAAGCAGTATGACTTATATCGCCCACAACTCACTCATGTTCTACTCGTGCATATAACATCATCATATAAAACCTAGGCCCTGATACCACTGTTGGGGAACGTAGTAATTTCAAAGAAATTCCTACGCACACGCAAGATCATGGTGATGCATAGCAACGAGAGGGGAGAGTGTGATCTACGTACCCTTGTAGACCGACAGCGGAAGCGTTGTGACAACGCGGTTGATGTAGTCGTACGTCTTCACGATCCGACCGATCCAAGCACCGTTACTCCGGCACCTCCGAGTTCTTGGCACACGTTCAGCTCGATGACGATCCCCGGGCTCCGATCCAGCAAAGCGTCGGGGAGGAGTTCCGTTAGCACGACGGCGTGGTGGCGATCTTGATGTTCTACCGTCGCAGGGCTTCGCCTAAGCACCGCTACAATATGACCGAGGTGGAATATGGTGCAGGGGGGCACCGCACACGGCTATGGAACGATAACGAAGATCAACTTGTGTGTCTATGGGGTGTCCCCCTGCCCCCGTATATAAAGGAGTGGAGGAGGGGAGGGCCGGCCCTCTCTATGGCGCGCCCTAGGGGAGTCCTACTCCCACCAGGAGTAGGATTCCCCCTTTCCTAGTTCAACTAGGAGTCCTTCCATGTAGTAGGAGTAGGAAACAAGGAAGGGGCGCAGCCCCTCTCCCTAGTCCAATTCGGACTAGGCCTTGGGGGGGCGCGCGGCCTGCCCTAGGCAGCCCCTCTCTCTTTCCCGTATGGCCCAATAAGGCCCAATACTTCTCCCGCCGAATTCCCGTAACTCTCCGGTACTCCGAAAAATACCTGAATCACTCGGAACCTTTCCGAAGTCCGAATATAGTCGTCCAATATATCGATCTTTATGTCTCGACCATTTCAAGACTCCTCGTCATGTCCCCGATCTCATCCGGGACTCTGAACTCCTTCCGTACATCAAAACTCATAAACTCATAATATAACTGTCATCGAAACCTTAAGCATGCGGACCCTACGGTTCGAGAACAATGTAGACATGACCGAGACACGTCTCCGGTCAATAACCAATAGCGGAACATGGATGCTCATATTGGCTCCTACATATTCTACGAAGATCTTTATCGGTCAGACCGCATAACAACATACGTTGTTCCCTTTGTCATCGGTATGTTACTTGCCCGAGATTCGATCGTCAGTATCCAATACCTAGTTCAATCTCGTTACCGGCAAGTCTCTTTACTCGTTCCGTAATACATCATCTCACAACTAACTCATTAGTTGTAATACTTGCAAGGCTTATGTGATGTGCATTACCGAGAGGGCCCAGAGATACCTCTCCGACAATCGGAGTGACAAATCCTAGTCTCGAAATACGCCAACCCAACATGTACCTTTGGAGACACCTGTAGAGCACCTTTATAATCACCCAGTTACGTTGTGACGTTTGGTAGCACACAAAGTGTTCCTCCGGCAAACGGGAGTTGCATAATCTCATAGTCATAGGAACATGTATAAGTCATGAAGAAAGCAATAGCAACATACTAAAGGATCGGGTGCTAAGCTAATGGAATGGGTCATGTCAATCAGATCATTCACCTAATGATGTGATCCCATTAATCAAATAACAACTCTTTGTCCATGGTTAGGAAACATAACCATCTTTCATTAACGAGCTAGTCAAGTAGAGGCATACTAGTGACACTCTGTTTGTCTATGTATTCACATATGTATTATGTTTTCGGTTAATACAATTCTAGCATGAATAATAAACATTTATCATGAAATAAGGAAATAAATAATAACTTTATTATTGCCTCTAGGGCATATTTCCTTTATGAGCAACATATACTTCTTCCTCAAGCTTACCATTGAGGAATGCACTTTTCACATCCATTTGATATAGAGTGATATCATGATGGTTAGCATAAGCAAGTAATATGTGAATAGCCTCAAGTCTAGCAACAGGTGCAAAAGTTTCATCGAAATCAATTCCTTCAACCAGTGTGTAGCCTTGAGTTACAAGCCGTGCCTTATTCCTCACAACAAGGCCATTTTCATCTTGCTTGTTGCGCTAGATCCACTTTGTGTCGATGATATTGTGCTTGCGAGGATCTGGACGTTTGACTAGTTCCCAGACATTGTTGAGCTCAAACTGATGTAATTCTTCTTGCATGGCCTGAATCCACTCAGGCTCCAGAAATGCTTCATCTACCTTAGTGGACTCTGTAATAGAGACAAAAGCATACCGCCCACAAAAGTTAGACAAATGTGAAGCTTTTGAGCGTGTGAGAGGACCTGGCGCTTTGATGTCATTGATGATCTTTTCAACTTGCACTTCTTTTGCAATGCGAGGATGAGCTGGTTGTCGTTGAAGAATTTGATCAGCGTTTTCTTTAGCACCATTTTCTTCAGGTGCATTAGTTCGACGTTCTTCATGTTCCGGAATGAATTCTTCAGCAGATTCTTCAGTAGGAATGACATCCTCAGTAGCCTTGAACTTGATAGTTTCCTCAGGTGCTGGTTCATCTATCACAGTAGGTAGGTGCTCTCTTTGCGAGCCATTAGTTTCATCGAACCACACATCTACAGTTTCAACAACTTTGTGAAGAACGTTGTTGAAGACTCTGTAGGTGTGCGAGTCATTTCCGTAACCAAGCATAAAACCTTCATGTGCTTTCGGTGCAAATTTTGAGTTGTGATGAGGATCTCTAATCCAACATTTAGCACCAAAGACTTTGAAATAACTTACGTTGGGTTTCTTATCAGTGAGGAGTTCATAGGCAGTCTTTTTGAAGAATTTGTGAAGATATACTCTGTTGATGATGTGGCACGCAGTATCAATTGCCTCAGTCCAGAAACAACGAGGCGTTTTGTATTGATCAAGCATAGTGCGAGCCATCTTAGCAAGAGTCCTGTTCTTGCACTCCACGACGCCATTCTACTGAGGAGTGTAAGGAGCAGATAACTCATGAGTAATACCAAGTTCATCAAGATAGTCATTGAGACCAGAATTCTTGAACTCAGTGCCATTGTCACTTCTGATGTGCTTGATCTTCACACCAAAGTTGGTTGAAGCCCTCGAGGAAAATCGTTTGAAGACTTCCTGCACTTCATGTTTGTAAGTAACAAGGTGTACCCATGTGTAACGAGAATAATCATCAACAATAACAAAGCCATATTAAGATGCTTCATTTGAGATAGCAGAATAATGATTAGGACCAAAGAGATCCATGTGAAGCAATTCAAATGGGCGAGTGGTGGTCATGATAGTCTGCGCTGGATGCTTGGCCATGGTCGTCTTCCCAGCTTCACAGGCTCCGCATAGGTGATCCTTGAGAAATTTGACATTCTCGATGCCAATGACATGCTTCTTCTTCGCAAGCGTGTGCAAATTCCTCATGCCTGCATGACCAAGTCGTCGATGCCAGAGCCAGCCTTCTGAAGCTTTTGCAAGTAAGCACACGGTTGGTTGTGGTCCTGTAAAGAAATCAACAATATACAGGTCTCCTCTCCTAAAGCCTTCGAAGACTTTGGAATTGTCAGCTTCCATAACCACAACACAATGGTACTTGCCAAAGACAACAACCATATCAAGATCACAAAGAATTAAGACAGACATAAGGTTTTATCCTAAGGACTTAACAAGCATGACTTTGTCCATGTGTCGATCCTTTGTAATCGCAACCTTACCTAGACCCAATACCTGACTTTTTCCTTTGTCAACAAAGATGATATGCTTCAGATGCGACGGTGATAATGGAGCATCCATCAATAGATTCTTGTCACCAGTCATGTGGTTTGTACATCCACTATCGAGGACCCACTCAGTGGCTTTGGGTTGATCATCCTGCAGATGAATTAGTGCAGCTTACAAACTCATATACTTCATCAGTGAAGAATATGACATCAATTCATTAGATCAATTTCATCAAGTAAAAGAACTGATAAAGCAATATGAGGACATGAGAAATGAAAGTTCATTTCTTCATGATTAGCCTGCGTCCTTTCAGGCATGCTCAGGTCTCCAGCAAATTCTTCAAACGATTATGTGCGTCTGGAGACCTGACCCTGCAGAAGAGATTAGTTCTTTTTCTTCACCACCCACATCTGAAGGGGTGGCAAAGAGTTCATCATTCTGCGAGCTCCATACGAGAAGGATGGCATAGAAGCCAGTCCATTTCGTTTCACATAAGAGGGGTTAGAGTAAGCATAAGAGTAAGCAGAGAAATTCTTCGAGGACTTATGGACATAATGATTTGAAGAATAATGCACATATCCATAATCCTTAGATCTTCCCTGCGAAACAGACAGGTAGCACGATGATGTTCATATGAGGACTTTGATCCATATGAGGAATTTGGTCCGTATGAGGACTTAAATCCATATGAAGAATTTGATCCATATGAAGAAGTTGATCTGGGGTTCCTATTCTTCACAGGTGGCATCATGATGACATTCACCTGAAAATTTTCAAGGCATCTTTTGGGAACCCAGATTTTCTTCATAGGGGAGTCGTTCCTGCAGTTAGTGCCAACATATCTAGCAAATACTTCACCATTCTAATTTTTGAACAGTTTATAGTTGGAGTCAATTGACTCATCATCAGAATGAGGAGATTCACATGCAAATCCAGATAAGTTAGATGGATCAACTAGAGGTCCCTTTGCAGCAACCCATGTACTTTTGGGGTACTGCTCAGGCTTCCAATATGTACCATCAGCATTGATTTTCCTCTCAAAGGCGATGCCCTCCTTCCTAGGGTTCCTGTTGAGGATCTGCTTTTTAAGCACATCACAAAGAGCCTGATGCCCTTTGAGGCTTTTGTACATGCCTGTCATGTACAATTCCTTCAGCCCTGCATCGTCAGTGATACTAGCAATGTCCTAAGATGAGGAATTAGTGATAGCAGAGGCATGTGAAGAATTTGAAACATTAGCAGCATTTGAACATTCAGGTGAAGAATTAGCAGATTCACGTTCAATGCACTTCAAGCATGGAGGAACAAATTCTTCCTGAGATGCATTGATTTGTTGAGCAAGTAATGAATCGCGCTCCTTCTGAAGATCTTCATAACTCACTCTTAGCTTCTCAAGGTCTTGCTTTCTTTGAAGAAATTCATAAGAAAGCTTCTCATGATCCGATATGAGAGTGTTATAATGACTTTGAAGTTTGTCAAGCTTGGACTGAAGTCTCTAAAGATTTTCAGTCAAAGTTTCAGTGCGATCCATTTCTTCACCCAACATATCATCACTTTTATTTAGCATGTTTTGAACCTTTTCTAAAACCCTTTGTTGTTTTATAGCAATCTTAGCAAGTTTAGAATAGCTGGGCTTAAGGTTTTCATCAAATTCATTCTCACTTGATTCAGAGGAGGTATATTTGAGTACCTTGGCACCCTTTGCCATGAAGCAATAGGTGGGAGCGTAGTCATCATCCCCTTCATCAGCCTTGTTGGTGAGGTCATTTTCCTCAATGTTGAAGATAGACTTGCTGACGAATGCAGTAGCGAGAGCAAGGCTCGCCACTCTGGATTCGGACTCCTCAGATGACTCCTCTTCCTCATTTTCTTCAGATTCAACCGCAGAGTCCATTTCCTTGCCAATGAATGCCCTGGCCTTCTTGGAGATGCTCTTCTTGTGATATGAAGGCTTTGAGGATTTTGATGATGAGGATTTTGTGGATTTCTTCTTTTTCTTCGCATCATCAGAACTGTAATCCTTGTATTTCTTCTTCTTTGATTCCTTTTCCCACCGAGGACAATCTTGAATGAAATGTCCAGGTTTCTTGCATTTGTGACAGAGCCTCTTCTTGTAGTCACTGGATGAGGAATCATTGCTCCTTGAGGATCTTCCAAGGCGACCACGTCTTGAGAACTTTTGGAACTTCTTCACAAGCAGAGCCAGATCATGGCTCATTTCATCAGGATCACCAAGGCTGCTACCAGAGTCTTCATCTTCGGACTCAGATACTGCCTTGGCCTTCAGTGCACGTGTTCTGCCATAGCTTGAACCATAGAGATCTCTCTTTTCAGCAAGTTGGAACTCATGAGTATTTAGCCTCTCGAGAATATCAGCGGGATCAAGTGACTTGTAATCAGCACGTTCTTGTATCATCAATGCCAGAGTGTCAAATGAGGAATCAAGCGATCTCAGCAATTTCTTCACCACCTCATGGTCGGTGATATCAGTGGCACCAAGTGCTTGAAGCTCATTTGAGATGTCAGTGAGGCGATCGAAGGTTTGTTGAACATTTTCATTGTCGAGTCTTTTGAAGCGGTTGAAGAGATTGCGAAGAACATCAACTCGAGAGTGACGCAGAGTTGAGACTCCTTCATTTACTTTGGACAACCTGTCCCAGATAAGCTTCGCTGTTTCCAAAGCACTCACTCTGCCATACCGTCCTTTGCTCAGATGGCCACATATGATATTCTTCGCTTGAGAGTCGAGTTGCTTGAATCTCTTCACATCGGCAGCATTCAAAGAAGGTGTGACTGAGGGAACACCATTTTCCACAACATACCAGAGATCGTTATCAATTGCTTCAAGATGCATTCACATCTTATTCTTCCAGTAGGGGTAGTCCATCCCATCGAAGGTAGGACACCTAGCAGAGACCTTGATCTTACCTGCGGTCGACGTAACTAAAACTCCAGGCAGTTAAACCAAAATCACACAGAACAAGGGAGTACCTTGCTCTGATACCAATTGAAAGTGTGTTATATCGACTAGAAGGGGGGGTGAATAGGCGATTTTTATGAAATTCTTCATCGAGGAATTTGTCGGTGAGGAAATTCCTTAGCGAAGAACTACTAGCAGCGGAATAAGTACTCAAGAGTAAACACAACAGAATACAAGCATAGTCATCATGATGAAATGAAGACAGGCACAGAGTACAGGAAATGAAAGAGTTGAGGAAATAGAACCAGTAAGCTCGGTGAAGACAATGATTTGGTAGACCAGTTCCAACTGATGTCTCAGTTGTACGTCTGGTTGGAGCGGCTGAGTATTTAAACTCGAGGACACACAGTCCCGGACACCCAGTCAAGGACACTTAGTCCAAGACACCCAGTCCTCACCGTATTCTCCTTGAACTAAGGTCACACAGACCTCGTCCAATCACTCGTGGTAAGTCTTCAGGCGACTTCCAAACCTTCACAAACTTGGTCACCCGGCGATCCACAATTCCTCTTGGATGCTCTAGACCATGACGCCTAACCGTCTGGAAGAAGCACAGTCTTCAAAGGTAACAATCGTCGGATCCACTCAGGATCAATCTCTTCAGTGATGCTCAATCACTTGGGGTTTGTAGGTGTTTGGGTTTTGGGTTTTTCCTCACTTGATGATTTTCGCTCAAAGTCTTCGGAGGATGGGTTGCTCTCAAATGACAAGTGTCGGTTTCTCTCGGAGCAGCCCACCGCAGCTAGTGGTTGTAGGGGGCGGCTATTTATAGCCTAGGGAGCATCCTGGCATGATAAGACATAAATGCCCTTCAATTATATGACCGTTAGATGGATAGATATTTTGGAACAGCTGGCGCATAGCACAACAACGATCGAAATTTTGAGTAGAAAAATCCTCAGGGCTATCATATTCCTCACTGTGTAGGCAATCCGCACTGGCGAATTCCTAACTCCTCAGTCAGGACAAATTCCTCAGAGACCAGAAGAACTTCATCTCTGTCACTGAAGAAATTGACTGAACTGTATGAGATTTCCAATGGCTTCACTCGAAGGGATTGGTAGGTGTAGGATTTTGAGTTGAGCATCACATGGAAATTTTTCCTTAGTATTTCCTCGACCCCCTTTAACAGTACGGTGTTTCCTATGACTCAAGAAAGAGAAAAACAAAATTATGAAAACGAAAGTCTTCAAGCTTCATATTTCTCGCATGAATATCAAGTCTTCATGGACACACCAATTTCTTCACTTTCAAAGTCTTCATGAAAGTCTTCAGAAATACCAAAATCTTCAGTCGAAGATATTCATTTTTAGGGGTCGACTTTTCCTGTAAATATCAAACTCCTCATAGACTTTTAGACCTGTGTATACTCACACACGCATTAGTCCCTTAACCTATAAGTCTTCAATACACCAAAATCACTAAGGGGCACTAGATGCACTTACAGTGAGTCTCAAGATCATCTTCAGGAATCTCCTTGTACATGTTTGCCATAGAGTTGTGATCCATCTTCTTCTTGGCATAGACATCCAAGTCATCTTCTTCTTCCTTAGGAGCATTGATCAGATTTGCCCATTCCTCAATAGTTGAGTGGTACCTTGTACCTTCAGACATCCATACTATCCTGCCATCTGGATAGAAGTGTGCTGTGGAGTAGAATTGCATTATGAGCTCCTCATTCCACTTTGTGAGCTTCTGCCCAACAAAGTCTGCAACTCCGCAAGCACTGAAACTTTCAAACACACCAGGATAGTGTTCCTCATTTTCCTTGATATACTTCCAGTCGACCCACCTCATTTCACACACTATAGGCTTCTTGTCCAGTAGCACTGTCTCATAGAAATCTTGCTGTTCCTTTGTGTGGAACCTGTAATCAACATCAGTTCTTCTTCTTGTAGCATATGGGTCTGTCTCTCTCCATTTCCTCAGTCCCGAGTCTCTCCTGATCTTCATGTTCTCAGCCATAGGATGAGCATCATTGTGGTCTGGAATTTTTGGCTTCAATTTTCTTAGAACATGCTCTTCATTTCCTTCTTCTTCAGCAACAGTCTCAGGCACTGGGGCCTTGTTCTTCTCAGCTGCAGGAATGTTTCTGGTATTTCTCTTTGGTGCAGTCTTGGGCTTGGAGGCAGCTTTGGGTGCTTCTTTGGGCTTTGATGAAGCAGCCCCTGTCCTGATAGCATCACCCATAAGCTTCTGCTACCATCATCTGAACTGCTAGAGGGACTAGTGCCCTCACTCAGGTGAACCTGCTCCTCTGACCTGTTCTGGCTGTCACTCTGATCAGACATATTGCAAATACTGACAGCAGACCCTGTGAATAGATATAGATGAGATAGAGTGGATGAGCATCACAAAATGCAGAGGTTTTTGCAAAAGAATGAGTCAAAAACTTAGTTTTAGTTTTCCACAAAAAGCATTTCGGATCAACCAATTTGTATCGGTGATACCGAAGCAGCTGTTGGAACCTAAACTAGTGAACTCGGTCAGACCGAGTCACAGTTTGGTGGCACCGAGACTGCTAGGGTTTCACAAAGTCCTGAACTCGGTCACACCGATTTGCAATTCTCGGTCAGACCGAAAATTACATGTGCAATGGCCTGAGCCGAATTGGTGGTACCGAGTTCCACAACTCGGATGGTCCAAGATGGTTTCGGCGAAAACCTAACCCTAAATTTTCAATTCAACTCTAATCTACGGAGTGTTTTGACTGGATAGAAGCGTTTCAATCATGGTAAGAATCATAATGAACACAATGTGCTAGGAATTGGACGGGGATAGCATTGTGATCGAGTCCATACCCTAGTTCGGTGATGAACTCGCTACGGCGGCAACGGCGGGGAAGAGTTCCGTTGACGGTGGCGGAGACCAACGGCAGGAGGCAACTGGCGACGAGGAGGACGATCCGGAGACCCAGGAGGCAGAGCGAGCTATGCGCGGGCGAAGGGGTTTCGGAGAAATTTCCAAAATTTTGCCCGTGAGTATATATAGCCCGACCCTGTCGGTGTGACCGAGTGGAACAACTCGGTGGCACCGAGATTCATAACTGCAAGCAGTTACTGAAACTCGGTGTGACCGAAAGGTTCAAATCGGTTGCACCAAGATTGAAAACCTAGATCGACTTAGTGATCTCGGTATGACCGAAATGGAGGAATCGGTCAGACCGAAACACACAAAGAAGTTTTGGAAGTTTAAGTCTATGATGAATCGGGGACTCCGAGTGCTCCTCACACAGAGTGGTTCGAATCTGACTTGATCAAATTTTGTGATGTAGCATGAATAGAGTTTGAGACGAGAAAAGCATAGATAGCTAGAGAGGGTTCTTAGGCATTCTTGTCCATCCACTTGGCAAAAGAAAAGAAAACCAATCAATCAAAACAACAAGTGGATGTCCTCGAATGAGTGAAATATGCAATCAACATGCTCACACAATAAAATGGCAATTGAAATATGTGGCAAAGCATGCACAACCAATTCTAGCATCTATCAAACAATTGGCGATGACTAGGTCATCTATATATGAGTATATTGACTTAGGAGTCAAATGAGAACATTTGATCATAGGTCATACTCATCATTTAAGCACAAGTGGGGTTACCACTTTTACATAAAGCATTGTTGTGTTCACACCATTAGAGTTGCTTTAGCTCAATTCTTAGAGTAAAGCTCCCCCTAGATGTGAGATCTCCCCTAAGAGGGATGAACTAACCTTGGGTTTTGTCGATGATGACTTGATGTAGATGTTGAAGATGTGGATGCTCAATGTTGATGTAGATCATTTGGAGCTATCCATTGGAGTGAGTTGCACTTTCAATACCTACACGGGTTAGTCCCACAAGGAACAAACAAGGATATCCATAGACATAGAGTGATGCACACACAAGATGATGTCTATGAAAGCTTTTAGGTTACCTTGTCCCTTGTCTTACCAACAAGAGGGTTTGTGACTCCTTGAACTAGTGCAAGATGTGGAAGTTGATTGCACTTGTTCTTGCCAAGATGATAAGAGTGAAGTATGTTGGCGGAGTCACCCTCAAGAACTCTCTAGTTCTTCTTCTTCGGGATCCACACCATCTTGATGGGAATCCTCGATGTTGTAGTTGTACTTGATGAAGTGGAACTTGAAGTAGTCTTGGGAACCCACTTGACCAAGGCCTTAGGAGCTTCTTCAAATGCATCAATTTCCTCTTGAAGCTTGTCCTTGCCTTTTTGCTTGTGGTCTTGTGGTGGAAGATCATATTGAGCTTGTGTCCCTTTGAGAGAAGTAGGATCATACTTTTCTTGTTGAGGAACAAACTTCGTGTTGGGGTATTGATCTTCTTCCCACTCAACTCCATTGGCATTGAACTTTCGTTCAAAACCAACACCTTGATTCTTCTGGTGCCTTCCTTGCTTGTGTACAATTTCCTCGAATTGCTTACTTCCGGCAAGGCTCTTGTAAACACCTTTCTCTATAATTCCCTTCAATAAGCTATTTTCTTGCTCAAGTGTAACTTGGCTAAGAGAATCACTAGTGGAATCAAGAGAACTACTAGAAGCAACAATATTGGATTTAGCATGATTATTGTTACTACTAGAGGAAGAATCTTTCTTGTTCTTGTTACTAGACTTGACTTGAGGCATGTAAGTGGATAAGAGTAAACGCTTGTCAATGTAAGAAGAACTTCTCTTACGAAGATCATCATTGATTGCTTTTAAGAACTCATGCTCTTGCTCAAGGTTGAGCTTTTCAAAGCATAATTTCTCATGAGTCCTTAAAAGTTCTCAATGATCTCCTAAGATAGTTTCATGAGCTAACTTAAGAGTGTTTAGTTATTTAGTTAGAGACTCAATCTTCTCCTTATCATTGTCATTCATTTTATCTTGATTAGCATGATTAATTGACGTTTCATCATAGTATTCATCACTAGAGTTGTCAACAAGTAAATCATCATCACCTAACAAGTCATCTTCATCACTATTGAAATCAACATACTCGGGGTGTGATACCTTTGGGCCTTTAGCCATGAAGCATGTTCCAACTCCTTCATTTGGTGAGTCAAATATGTCGTAGGAGTTGGTTGTCACAAGTGCTAGACCGACAACACCTTCATCTTGAGTATATTCGGAGTCGGAGTGATAGCTTCTCTCGAAGTGGTTGTCGGAGTCGGAGCCGGATACCCATTCACCAACATGAGCTTGATGTCTTCGTTTTGTGTAGCTCCTTGATGACTTGTCCTTTCCTTCCGAATCCTTGCTTCTCCGTGAGGGTCTTCGTTCATAACGATCATCTCTACTCCTTCTTTCTCTAGATGGTGATTCTTCTCTTCTAGTTCTTCTCTTGGGAGAATCTTCTCTTCTCTTGTAGGGGGCCGTACACTCATTGGAATAGTGTCCGGGCCTTCCACAATTGTAGCAGTTTCGCTCTCGACTAGAAGATCTTTTGTCATTGTAGGACCTTGACTTGGAGCTTCTCTCTTTGCTTCTACTCTTGTAGAACTTGTTGAAGTTCTTCACCATTAAGCTCAATTCTTCATTGAAGGTTTGTTTCTCACTCGATGATGTGGGGGCTTCACATGAGGCTTTTTAAGCACCACTTGATTTGTTGTGAAGTTCCTCTTTATCCTTGAGTGACATCTCATGAGCAACAATTCTTCCGATGACTTCCGTTGGCTTGAGATCTTTGTAATTGGGCATCATTTAGATCAATGTGCACACGGTATCATATTTTCCATCCAAGGCTCTTAAGATCTTCTTGATGATGAATCTATCGGTCATCTCTTCACTCCGTAAGCCGGCAATCTCATTGGTGATAAGAGCAAGCCTAGAGTACATTTCAGCGACACCTTCACCATCCTTAATTTTGAACTTTTCAAGTTGACTTTGAAGCACATCCAATTTGGATTCCTTGACGGAGTCGGTACCTTCGTGCTTATCAATCAAAGTATCCCAAATTTCCTTTGCATTCTCAAGACGGCTGATTTTGTTGAATTCTTCGGGGCACAATCCGTTGAAGAGGATATCACAAGCTTGAGCATTGTATTGTAGCATCTTAAACTCATCCGCGGTAGCTTCACGATTCGGTTCTCTCCCATCAAAGAATTCACCTTGCATGCCAACACACACAATAGCCCAAACGGCGGGGTTATGTCCAAGAATATGCATTTTCATCTTATGCTTCCAACTAGCAAAATTAGTACCATCAAAATAAGGACCTCTACGGTGATAATTTCCCTCGCTAGACGCCATACTCTCCTAGGTTGTGAAACCAAGGCTATGACCACCAAAAGCTATGGAAATCAAAGCAAATGGAGACCAAAGCTCTGATACCACTTGTAGGATCGAAAGTATGTCTAGAGGGGGGGTGATTAGACTACTTGACCAAATAAAAATCTAGCCTTTTCCCAATTTTAGTTCTTGGCAGATTTTAGCTATCTTAGCACAAGTCAAGCAATCTCCACACAATTCAAGCAAGCATGCAAAAGAGTATATGAGCAGCGGAAAGTAAAGCATGCAACTTGCAAGAATGTAAAGGGAAGGGTTTGGAGGATTCAAACGCAATTGGAGACACAGATGTTTTTGTCGTGGTTCCGATAGGTGGTGCTATCGTACATCCACGTTGATGGAGACTTCAACCCACGGAGGGTAACAGTTGCGCGAGTCCACAGAGGGCTCCACCCATGAAGGGTCCACGAAGAAGCAACCTTGTCTATTCCATCATGGCCGTTGCCCATGAAGGACTTGCCTTGCCTCACTAGCGGTAGATCTTCACGAAGTAGGCGATCTCCTTGCCCTTACAAACTCCTTGGTTCAACTCCACAATCTTGTAGGAGGCTCTCAAGTGACACCTAGCCAATCTAGGAGACACCACTCTCCAAGAAGTAACAAATGGTGTGTTGATGATGAACTCCTTGCTCTTGTGCTTCAAATGATAGTCTCCCCAACACTCAACTCTCTCTCACGTGATTTGGATTTTGTGGAAAGAAGATTTGAGTGGAAAGAAATTTGGGGAAGGCTAGAGATCAAGATTCATATGGTTGGAATGGAATATCTTGACCTCAACACAAGTGTAGGTGGTTCTCTCTCAGAAAATGTGTATTGCAAGTGTAGGTATGTTCTGATGGCTCTCTCCATGAATGAAGAGTGGGTGGAGGGGTATATATAGCCTCCACACAGAATCTAACAGTTACACAATTTGCCAAACTCGGTGGGACCGAATGGTTAAACTCGGTCGGACCGATTCAGCAAACCTAGTGACTGTTAGGATTTTTGGTGGGACTGAGATGCAACTCGGTAGGACCGATATGGTTAGGGTTAGGGCATAACATAATCTCGGTGTGACCGATTACACGAACTCGGTGGGACCAATTTTGGTAATAAGCTAACCAGAGAGTTGGTCAGGTAAACTCGGTGGGACCGATTCTCTCATCTCGGTGAGACCGAAATGTTACAAAAGGGAAACAGAGAGTTTACATTGCAATCTCGGTGGGACCGATCGCTCATCTCGGTGAGACCGAAATGTTACGAAGGGAAACAAAGAGATTACAATCCCATCTCGGTGAGACCGAGATCCCTATCGGTGAGACCGATTTGCCTAGGGTTTGTGGCAGTGGCTATGACATTTGAAACTCGGTGGCGCCAGATAGAAAGAATTGGTGGGGCCGAGTTTGACTTTTGGTTTAGGTCATATGTGGATGTGGGAGAGTAGTTGAGGGTTTTGGAGCATATCACTAAGCACTTTGAGCAAGCAAGCCATTAAGCAACACCTCATCCCTCCTTAATAGTATTGGCTTTTCCTATAGACTCAATGTGATCTTGGATCACTAAAATATAAAATGTAGAGTCTTGATCTTGAAGCTTGAGCCAAACTTTTTGTCCTTAGAATTTTGAGGGATCCACTTTCCTCATCCATGCCATGCCATTCATTGAGCTTTTCCTGAAATATTAATCTTGGAATAATGTTAGCTCAATGAGCTATATGTTGTTAGGAATTACCAAAACCACCCAGGGATAGTTGCACTTTCACAAGGTAGTAGGATCCCAAGCAACCAGGATACCTCCATGGGACTCCACCGAAGGCAGGTATTGAAAATAGCCAAAGGCTCGAACAAGACATCGCATCACCACGAAAGATGTCAATCGACTCCAATTTAGTCATTCTTTTCTTTCACTAATAGCGGAGTTGTACATGAAATGCTTAATTTGGATCACATAATCATTCCATTGGCTCAGCATGTCATACCGAGCAGGAACACCGTAGGTGCTAGTCGTCTCATGTAATCGTGATTCCCCTCATCTTTGCACGAATCTTAGTGTGGAGACATAGTCTTAGAGCAAGCTTAATAACAAACGTTGCTGCTAGCTATATGTCAATGCCATGTCACCTAAAGCTTTCATAAAAGCCCACTAGTATAATAGATGGACTCTAGACTGGCTACTAGCATTTAATACTTGCATGTGAAAAGAGGCAAAGAAACATACGTAATTGGAAGAGAGAGGAGGAAGATCTGCCTTTTAGCTTTCACACGACTGCATGCGGGCATGCGGGCTTCATTTCTCATTTCTTGCGTTGTTGCCCGTTGATAAGTGAAGCACGCACTGCCTTCTCTTTCCTTTTTTTATCTCTCCTCCACCTGGGATTTTGGTGATGCGGGAGGGCTTATAGCCTGCTGACTGAGACGTATTGTACTTGCTCTTAGGATGACTATCTACACATAATATTGTAGAATTTAATACAGCGAGCATGTTGGTGCTGATTTCACTGGTTATTTTTTGGGATCGGCTCCTCTACCGTGCAATGGGCACGATGGGGATGATACAGCCCCCTGTGCAGTGAAAAGCCAGAAGGCACAACAGGGTGCAATGCAGCATCATTTATTGTTTTGTCTTGTAGCAAAATGTATTGTTCCTGAACTATAGCATGCGTACTATTTATGTGCCGTAGCAAAGGGCGTGTTTGGTTGCCCGCATCGAGCCTAACCAGGCCCGTGCGGGATGAGTGTGGGCTGTTTGGTTGCCTAGTTTTACTATTGGGCCTGCATAGCACGATGTTTAAAGCAGCTCTGGGACTGCCTCGCTGGAAACACATGAATCGACAGTTTCTCCAGGGCCAGGCCCGAGCGGTGCACGTGGGCGGGCGCGGCTGCATGCGCGCGGCCAC
This sequence comes from Triticum aestivum, assembly GCF_018294505.1. Classification (NCBI taxonomy): domain Eukaryota; kingdom Viridiplantae; phylum Streptophyta; class Magnoliopsida; order Poales; family Poaceae; genus Triticum; species Triticum aestivum. The sequence continues at coordinate 169,890,573 of NC_057797.1, read as the reverse complement.
CCTCGAGAAGCCGCGTTGCTTCCCGAAGCACCGGAAGTTATTAGCCTCACCGCCCCTCACCACTCCCTCTCCCCACTCTTCCCCACTCTCCCAACTCTCACCGGCGGCGGCGGATCGGAGCAGAGGAAGAAGACCACAGGACTCCATCACCGGCGGCGGCAGATCGGAGCAGAGGAAGAAGACCACCGGACTCCATCAATGGCGGTAAGCACTTCTCTCTCTTCGACATGCACACTAGATTCGATCCACGGCGATAGATTCGATCCACGACGGAGGGGAATGGGGAATAGAGGTAGATAAGCATAGGGGTAGTTCATACTAGTTCTTAGCAGTTCATACGAGTTCATACATGCAAGATCGGAATGCATAAGGTAGATTTCGGGATTGGGGGATAGGGGAATAGGGGGTACACAACGGACACCGGTTGACCACGGCGGCCGTCATCGGCGTGCGGAGCGGCTGGTCGAGCCGCTGGCCTTCATCTTTTTCTTCATCGCCGTGCGGGCCGGTGGGTCGTCCTCATCGTCCTCGGCAGATTCGAGGTCGATCTGTCAGGTAGGACGGACTGGCTCCAGCGCCCTAGCTGGCATGTGCACCGCCTCTTCTTCCTCCTCCTTAGGCTCCCAGCCGATGACCGCCAGCGGTGCGATAGCCGTCTCCCAGTACATTGCAGCACGGCGGTCATTAGGAGCCCAGTAGGTCTTATACTTGCACCACTTTTTCCTCTGTTTAGGGTCGTCGGAGATGGCCTGATTCATGGCCCAGTGAATGATGTCAACTGCCATCGCGCCCTTCACTGGGTCAGGAATCAACGTCTTCAACTCTTCTTTAGTGGCCTTCATGACCACGGCATTCGATTCGTTCTGCATGTCAGCCATGGAGCCGAAGTTCGAGCACACCTCCATGGTGTTCTCGAACTTGGTCCGGTCACCAGCCGTCCACCCGAGGAAGAAGGCCCTCCAGCCAATACCCCAAAGGAAGGGGTTGGCATTGGAGCTGGAGCTAGAGCTCATGGCGATGGGGAGGAGGAAGGTTGACAGTGAGAGAAGAGAGGGGGTGGGTAAATAGTGGTGGGCAGGGTGAGTAAATATAGGGGGATGGAGAGGAGGAGAAGAGTGACAGTCATGCCGTTTTAACTACAAGCTCTTGAATTAGCCATGAACTCTGTGCAATGCCTGACTCCATGACTTGTGTGCAGATCGAGGACATGGAGGTGCTCCCGGCCGTTGACAGCAAGGGCAAGCAGCCCCTTCACCCAATGCCCGACGAGGTTGAGCTGCCGCCCACCGCTGAGGAAGACCCGAAGGCGCCTGAGGGTGGCGACGACAAGGGCATGGAGGAGCCCCCAGCAACAAGCGCCGCAACTACGGCCACTACCATCAGGAGGATGGCCCAACTCACTTCAGCAAGGTCATCCTTGCACCGAAGCTTGAGTGCATCCCCATGCCCCTGGACTTCACCAAGCAGTTCATCGCGATGCCAACGGAGTTCAAGCTCAGGAACAACACCGGCTACTCCTGGAAGGTGACGGTCAAGCTGATGAATGGCAGGGTGACCCTGGATCAGGGTTGGGCCACCTACGCAGCCGTTCATCAGATCAAGATCGGCTACATGGTGACGTTCAAGCTCCTCACTCCCGACACCCTCAAGGTCATCATCTTCGATGACGATGGCATTGAGGTCGTCAACAAGTGCGGGAAGCACGATGAAGCCTTCGCCTCCAAGGAGTAGGACCGGGCCACCTCTTTCGAGCGTACTATCGAATTATGCTAGTTGATGGTTTATGCGTTGAACTGTTATATCTGTGGTACTGCTTATATCTGAATTATGCTAGTTCATGCTCTATTTATAGTCTGTTGTGCTTATGATGTGTGCTGCCGAAGTGTGGTGGTAACCTCACCAACTAGCCAAAGAGGTTACCACACATCAGGCCTTGCATACAACCAAACACCATGCCTTGGGTTTGTGGACTAACATGCAGGCAACCAAACACCAGGCAGTGTGTTTCAGCCCATGCAGGTAAGAGGGCATGCAGGAAACCAAACAACATGCATATGATGCATTTGAGGCTGCATTTGTATAGCTAGGCTAAGTACAGAAGTGCATGCGATGCAGGCACTGTTGCACACGGCAACCAAACACGCCCAAAGAGATTTGAGGCATTCATACTACATCTGAAAGCTGATAGATGGCCAAAGGCAGGGTACAATAGCATCCCTGCCGTGTCCATTGCAAGGTAGAGGAGCCAGTTCCTATTTTTTGTTGCATGGAGGGAGACTATCACATGCTTTTCTTGTCATTACTAGTTTCTTTGTTGCACCAGGATCACTGCCCGTCTTCTCTAACCATGTACTCCCTCCGTTCGGAAATACTTGTCCTAGAAATGGTTGCATCTAGACTTGTTTTAGTTCTAGATACAACCATTTCTAAGACAAGTATTTCCGAACGGAGGGACTATTAGAGAACTTTTACCTCTTGACGGTAACTCTATAGTTATGAAATAAAAATCCTTTTACCCATGCAAAAAAATAAAAAAAATTAAAAGAAACTGATTTGCTATTCCTTAATTGTCTAGAGAAATTCTCCCGAGCCAGTCGATTTTGTTGAGAGTAGAGCAATGTAGCCCCGAGATCGAGGCGGCAGGTCGCAATGTTACTAACGAGAACTCACTAGGACATCACCGGAGAAGGGATGGCATATTTATTGCGACATCATCTGGGAGGAGAGGTAGTGAGTTTGTAAGTTCGGCCGTTCGGGTGCCAATGCTAAATATGGTCGGGGATGTTAGAGTTGTGTCGAATATTATTGTACAAGTTAGGTTACAGTTGGACTTGGAGTCGTACGGTGTGTAGACAGGATATGGGGTCGTGTCTAAGTAGGACACTTGTATCCTATGCCTCTCATATATAGCGAGGGTAGACACACGATGTAACCTACGTCAACATAATAGCACTGGCATGCGGGGGCGCCAGTGGCATGTGCCGGCACCCGGGAGGCCGGGGTGCGGTATTGTAGCGGTGTTATGGGGAGGAGCGACTGTAGTCAGGCCCCTGGGATGTAGCCATATCGGTGAACCTCGTTGTAAGGTACCAGATATATCTTCTGTATATTATGGTTCTCACACACTCACGATATGATACAAGGGATTGGATTATAGATGAACTGAGCTATTACAGAGAGGAGCAGGGGTAGGAGAAGAGAGGAAGGTAGCCGCAGTGCCATTGCCGTTCGTGATCCACTGGATACTCTCGACGTCGCTTCCTCCCAGACTCTTATCGCCTTCGTGGTTCCCGAACGGGCCAGGTCCAGCTGGCCCAAGGGGCCAACCCAAACACGTGATGGTAGGAGGGCTCCTAACACCCCCCTCCTTGAAATGCGGCTTGACCCCAAGCCGACACCACCGAGAACCACCGGGATCCCATTGCACTCGGTGTTCCTTGACCAGCTTGAAGTCATGATGGTAGTTGAAGTCGGGGTTGACTTGAACGACAAGGTTGCAGTAGTCGTGGCCGATGGTGACTCCATCCCAAGAGGCAGCGCGGAAGTGGCCGTTGCCAACATAGTCTTGATCGAAGTTGAGGTAGTACTTGTGGTTGATGGAGCCCTGCATGACGATGACAACGACACTGGTGATGAAACTCCTCCCTCCTTGAAAAGTGTCTTGATTGGAAGCTGAAGTCCCATAGCCTTCCTGGACGACTGTGAAGCTCCCTAGATCATCAGGTTCGCCCCACACACAGATTTTTCCGCTCCTCGTGGACTTGCATGACTGGCAATAGAATGGCAGCAAGAACTCCCGTAGTGCTATGAGCTTGTCAAGTCTGCAATCAAGCTCCAATGTTCTAGGCAAGAAATGGATGGTCATCCACTGATTTAGTTCGCCGCTGGCCATTGGCTTCTCCATTCTCAACTGGATGCACATAGGAGTCGCATATGCAAGCTAGACTTCAAACAAGTAATGCATCAGGGAGTCAATGCACATGTACTGCATATATAGCTCGCAAGGCCTCTAGGATCCCACAATTGCTCAAGGTGATCGCCGCTAGCTGAAGTATCCGGAGTCCAGGGAAACCTTTGTTTATGCCCAAAGGGAGATGATACACTACCAAATAGACTGGAATCCGAATAATGAATCTTTGTTGCAAATTGTATAGCCTGAATCGCAAATAGTTTGAGAGTGCCGAAATACCAGCCATGATTAACCTCGCATGATATTGGTTCAGAAGGGGGACGAGGCAACATAAAAATATGTTGTGAATTTTTGTCCCGCGACTGATGCTTGTCCCATTGCCATTGCATCGTGATACCAGCTGTAGCAAAAGACAATAACAGCCAAAATTGCACGAACTGAAGATAGACATTACTTGGAAATGCTGTACTCAGAACACCCAATTGCTGCTTGCTGTGAAGGAGCCTATCATGATTACTAGAATCTGAATCATCTTTGCCCCATTTCAAAAACCACGAGCATGAGAGCTGCACTGTAAGCATCCTTATGCAATTCCCAAGGAGATTGGAGCACCGTTCCCATGCATTGTTAGTGTAAATGTTAATTGAAGAACGACCACTGCCTTTAAATTCTTCTTGACTTTCTGACTTGTGGTAGCATTCATGTGTGCTTCATAGCAACTCCTTCAGGAGAGCAAGCAAATGATGGCCATGGCATAAGACAGAGCCTGCTAGTAGATGTTTTCCTCTTGGAACTGAGCAGTCATGAAATTTCTAATAGGAATTGTTCAGATGGGAAGAGGGAAATAGGATGAATGCTCAACTCCATTACCTTCGCTCCAGCTTTTGCACAAGGTGTAATCGTCTCACCAGAACAATTGCTTAGCTTAGTGGAAACCATTACAGAAAGCTGCACAGAAGGCCATGATCATAGCTCCACTAAAGAGACCATAAAAACTTGTAACATAGTAGGATGTATCCCCTAATTGAGTGCACTCCTCCTTGGTTGCTGGTCAGGTGGATGCTTAAAACAAAGAAGCAACTCCCAGTCCTGGTTAGTTCTATTTTCAAACATGTCGATAACCGCACTGACTTCATTCAGTTTCAGATAAGTTTGATCGTAGCCAACCACAAAATAACATGCTGGCTGTACACAAAGAAGACCTGATGGTTCCAGCATTTTTGAGTTGATTCCTCTATGAGCCATGTGACGCTTAAGGCAGCCCTTGTCCAGCCAAAGATTACATGGCAGCATAATTTTTTTTTGTGAATTTTTCTCCATGCAAAGGTCAAGTGTACTGAAGAGACACCTGATTTCATCGCAGCAGACTAGTTCATATGGTCCAGATTGCATGAACTGAAGTAGACATGCAGCCATAGGAGCAAGATAGCAATGCTGCATTTGAAGGGTAGTATTAATAGAACATGCATAGAGTTCCAAGAACCACTGTTTACCTTCATGTAATAGTTGCTTAGTGAAAAAAATCACCATTGTTCTGTTTCAAAGACCACAAGTAGAAAATCTGAACAGAGGGTATCCTTATGCAGTATCCAAGAAGACTGAGCCACCGTCCCCTTGTATTACTAAAGTGAGAGTTGATTGAAGCATGACCGCTCCCTGTTAATTCTTCTTGGCTAATTTTTTTCAATGCACTAAGATAGGCATAATATGAAGTATTCCCTGCACTCCTCGAGGCTTGTTGGGTGGTAAGGGAAACTGCATATTATGCATAAGGCAGGGCCTAGCAGCCGATGTTTTCCTCCTAGGACAAAATGGCCATGCAACTTCCCATTAGAATTGTTCAAGAGAGTTAGGAAAAGCAGACTGAATGTTGAATTCCATTCTCATTGTTCCAGCATGTGCACTAGTCCCATCAAGACAATCCCTCGGCTCATGGGAAACCAAGAAAGTAAGCTGCTCAATAGGCCAGGACTGCTGCTCCACTGATAATCCCATGGAAATATGCAACTGAGTGTCATGTAGAAATTGTTGCAATGTGCTCCTCATCTTTGCCTGATGGTCCGGTGGCCACCAAACATAATCAGAGGCACTAATGACGCATCCGCCAGCAATGCCAAGGCACAAAACAACATCATCTTCCACGACAATCACCTCACAATAAGAAACTGAACATGGCTCCTCCTGACAACTTGCATCTGAATGAAACTTGAAAGACGGCCATGGCCTAGGCCTGAATAGGTGTCCGCTGTGTCTGGTTCTCACTCGCACAAGTGACGGCCATGGTTGCTGCCCGATTCCTTGCTGTATCGGTGGCAGGCATGAGGTTTTGCTCCTGTCCACAAGATGAACAGGCTTCACCCACTCGCCATCCCGGAGTTGACCGTCTCTCGAACACCTGGTCAGCACCGGCGGAGCAGGGTCGCTGCGGATGATGAGGGCGATGTCGTGGTCTGCCTTGCTCATCAGTTGGGTGGAGGCGTCGACAGAGAGGGCATCAAGCTCCTGCACGCCAGCCTTGGGGTCGACGTCGGTGGTGGTCGTCACGGGAGAAACGACCTCGGCACAAGAGGGAGTGTTGGTGACGATTGAGGCCGTTGCCTACACCGGAGCGAGCTGCTCAACTGCTTGGTGGATCGGGTCGACCGTGGGCTCGAGGTGGACGACGGTAGCAGCGTCATGGACGTTGTCGATGGTGTCAACCTGGGTCGAGCACTCCGTCGAACAGGTGACGAGCACCATCGTGATGCACACCGGGGCTGCATCATGGGCAACCGTGGGAATCTCCTGGGCCTTGGTGGTGGAGCCGGAGACGTTCGGGAGGGGCGCCGACGCGTTGGTTGTGCTCTCCGGCGAAGTTGTCGCTGATGGTGGGTTGTGGACGACGGCGGGTGAACTGGTGGCCCAACTGACGTCAAGGGCGTTCAGTTTCTCGGCAAGGGACCTGGTGGCGTTGGTGTAGGCGTCGAGCTGCTCCAGATACTCCTGGAGGAACGGATCCATGGTTGATTCCGTCGGATGGTGGTGGTGAAAAAAATTTGGGGGAAGAATTTGGGGAAGGGTGGTGCCTGGCTCTGCATACCAGATGTAAGGTACCAGATATATCTCCTGCATATTATGGTTCTCACACACTCACGATCTTGTCACGCCTTCCTCCAATTCGGTGGACAACGAGTCGCCGACTCTAGACTCCCTGACGAGTGGACCGGCGAACAACGATGACGTGGACGATGAATAGTTACTGTGAGCTGTCGCTTGGGTGTGTCCCACCTGTAAGTGTAGAGTGGTATAACTAGGAGATGAGCAGTGGTGCTCGAGGTGTGTTGTAATTGAATCCTGTGAACCTTCTCATCCTTTCAGCTGATAATCTCATCCCCTTTCGTCTAATATCTTATCCCCTTCCCCAAGCTATCCTCTGATCCCTAGATCTCTAGATCGGGACACCACAATTTGGTAATCAGAGCTTGTGATTGCTCCGCTCGCGCTCACAATCCGAGATCAATCCGTAAAATTCCACCGCGAAAGGTGCTTGATTTGCTTCGGCTCATCGGCTCGAAATCCTTAGCGGGGTTGGATTCGATTCAGGAGAGCCGCGACGGCGCCGTCCAAGATCACGAAGCATGCGTAAATGCATGCGTATCATAAAAAAGAAAATAAAAAATATTTTTTAGAATACGCAAATGCATGCGTATCATATATTCATAGAAGAGAATCAACTTGCAAAATGTTGGAACTAGCTCAATCAGCTTGCCGGGTGCACATTGATCGGCTTCCCGACCGTGAAACCGCCGTCCACCACTAGGTTATGGCCAGTGACATACTTGGCCTCGTCGGACGCCAGGTAGACGGCAGCCCTCGCCACGTCCTCCGGCTCCAGCACCGCCCCATGGAGCTCGCTCATGCCCCTCTCCACCATCCGCTTCAGCGCGTCGTCGCCAACGCCCGGGTACGCCCTCGCCAGCGACCGGACCAGCAGCGGCGTCGCGATGGCGTGCGGCGAGATGGCGTTGACGCGCACGCCGTCGCGCGCCAGCTCCGCCGCCACCAGCCGCACCACGCTCACCACCGTCGCCTTCGAGAGGCTGTACGGGAGCGCGGCGACACCGCCCATCATCCCCGTGGTGCTCCCCGTGCAGAGGACGCAGCCGCTGCGGCGCGGCACCATGACGCGCGCGGCGTGCTTGACGGCGGCCACCAGGGAGCGCGCGTTGGCCGCCATCACGCGGTCGAAGTCCGCGAGGTCGAGGGCCGCCAGGGGCGCCGGCGCCGAGGACCCGGAGACGCCGGCGTTGCTGTAGAGGACGTCGAGCTGGCCGTGGCGCGCCACGGCGAGGTCCACCGCCGCGGCGATCTGCGCCTCGTCGGTCACGTCGCAGCGGGTGTACTCCGCGCCCGGGCCGAGCTCGGCCGCCACGGAGCGGCCCGCGTCGTCCTGGATGTCCGCGAGGATGACCTTGGCGCCGTTCCGGATGAACTCGACGGCCGTCGCCTTGCCGATGCCGCTGGCCGCGCCGGTGATCACGGCGACTTTGCCGGCCAGCCTCTGGCAGCTGGACGCCGTCCACAAGTTCCTGGCCAAGCCACACGAAAATGTCCCCGCACCTCTGCTCTTCATTGCTCCGAGCATCGTAGCAGACGGCGTACCGGGCTTCGATCTCCCTGAGCAAAGCTGATCTCCGTCCGAGCTGTGACTGAGCTGAGAGTTCTGCTCCGAGTTATTATAGACCTTGTCGCGTCCGTGATAAATTAAATCAGGAACCACTCTCCTACGGCTGCTCATGTCGCTGTCGGCCTGGTGTGCATGTGAGGGATTCTAGAGGCGGCAGATAACGCCACCGGCGACGGCATTGCCACGTTCTCACCCATTGGTCCAGGTCACCGACTGTTTCTCTTTCTCCCCCAACAGCTCGTGTTTTTCAACCGACGCGCCTTGTCTCGACGGGCAGCGTGTCCAGAACGATCACTTCCTTCCAAGTTCTGCTTTGACACGGCGGCCGACGTCGCGCACAGTTTAATAAACGAGACGGGAACGAGAGTGGTTGCTGTCTAGTGCAGGGCAGGTGGTGCTGACTGCACCTAGGTAGGAGAGTGATGTGGGCTGTTGACTAATTTCCTTTTTCTTAAGAAATTTATAAACAAGCTTAGTACTTTACTTGGACTCATATTTCCGAAAATCCATATCTGATCACGAGCTAGTTGGCTCCTGGTGAACAGTAAATTTGTATAAATAGAATTTTTTTAACACAGTACAGACACAAGCTCTTATATACACGCGCATACACTCATCCCTATGAACACACGCACACACACCCTACACCTATGAGTACCTCTGAAAGACTGAGCCCTGCTGGGTTAGGGATACCACAGTCCCTCTAACCATCCAACCATATGTTGGTTCGCGTATAAAATATGATTTGTTTTGTCAATTTTGGTGAAACTCAGCTAGCTGAGTTTTAACCATGTCTCATTCACTTTTCTATCCGTTCGTTCGGTGCATCAAGATTCATATTGGCTTTGTGCGTTGCATCATGGGAGCGATGCAGGGGGCGCGCCGGTCGTCTGGTACAAGTGAGGCCCATGTTTGTGTGTTTTTTACCTTGCCTTTTGTTCGGTTGTCTACCAAGCTAGGCTATGTGGGCCTTCCTTTTGACGGGCGAACGATGGTACTAGCCTTTTCCATTCCTCCATCCGTGTTTTTGTCATTTCTCCACTGTATCTTCCAAGGTCAGGGTTAGCTCCTTTTTTTATGGAAGGTCAGCTCCTTCTAATGGCTTTCTACTTTTTCCTCTTGACTACTTGTTGTTTTTGTTTTCTGTTTATACTTTTTTTCCTATTTAGTATAACATAGTTTCACTCTTTGGACTTTTCCTATTTAGTATATTCATTTTGTTTTTACTTAATATTCAATATGTCAGCAAAGATTGCAAAATTGATTGGTTAGGTATTTTAAGAATTTTTTTATTTATTTATCATTATTGGAATAATGAAGATAAGATTGAAATAATAGGATGTAGGCGAGGGGAGGGCCAGTTGCATATCCATTATTAGACATGCAATTACACGCTTGTAATCCGACTGCAATTACATGTGCACAAAGCTACTCAATTGGGGTCGGGATGAGAGTTGTTGGGTCCAGTTGCATGTCCATCATTAGACATGCAACTACATGCGGTGTCATCCGACTGAACTGTAACGAACCCAAAGTGGCTGCAACTAAGGTCGGGGAGGAGGTTATCAGGTCCAGTTACATGTGCACTAATAGACATGCATTGCAAGTGTTGTAACTCAATTGCAACTACATGGGCACAAAGCGACCGCAACTGGAGTTGGAAGGGGGTTGTCGAGCTAGTTGCATGTCCACCACTAGACATACAACTGCACTTGTAGAGAGCGAACGCAACTGGGGGTGGGAGGGGGTTGTCGGGCTAGTTGCATGCCCGACTAGACATGCAACTACAAGCATTATGAACCAACTTCAACCGCACTTGCACAAAGGGACCACAATTGGGGTTGGGAGGGGTTGTCGGGCTAGTTGCATGCCCGTCACTACACATGGAACTGCAAGCGTTATAACCCAACTACAAGTGCACTTGCACAAAGCGAATGCAACTGGGGTTGGGAGGAGGTTGTCACGCCAGTTGCATTCCCGCCACTAGACATGCAAGATGCAACTGCAAGCGTTGTGCCTGATTGGAACTGCACGTGCACAAAGTGACTGCAACCAACCATGGTCGAGGGGGGAGTTTTCTTTTTTGTGTTTTTCTTTTCTTCTTTTTTCTCATGTGGTTATTTTCTTTTTCTTCTTTTTCTTTTTATGTATTTTTTGTGTTTCTCTTGCTCTCGTCTACTACTAGTTTTTATTCTAAAAAATCTACTACCAGTTTTTAATGTGGCGTCCCAATTGCAAGTTTTTTAATGGGTTCGCAATTGCAAGTTTTTTAAATGAAGTTTGCAGCTGTAGATTTTAAATAGGGTCGCAACAACAAGTTTTTTTTGGGGGGGGGGGGGGGGTCACATCAACAAGTTTCAGTGGAGGTTGCAACTGCATGTTTTTAACGGAACACATTTGCAAGTTTTTATAATGGATCGTAACTACAAATTTTCAAGCTGGGACGCAACTGCATGTTTTCAAAAGGGTTTACAACAACACGTGGCACATTCCATGGACAATTGCAAGCACTGAATATATATGTATCTCGTGCAGGCCATGTTTTTTTCCTTCTCTTTTTGAAAAAATCGCAACACGACTCATACACAATTGTGGTTTTTTTTGTAGGGGATACATAATTGTAGTTGATGCAGTACACACACAATTTGATGCATGCTTGGTTTTAGAAACACCATTTTCTAAGTACCACCGTTCCTTTGAGTTGTTTTTGTTTCAATCCACTCGTTGTTGTTTTTCTTCTCATAACTAGTGAAACTTTTGTGCAGCCCGACTACATGGAAGACATGGAAAAGGCTAGAAATCAAGTTGTTTTTATTAACAAAAAAACAAATTTGCAGCTCATATAATAAGGGCACAATACTTCTATTTTTACTAACAAAAAAAACAAATCATTACAGCTCATATAATAAGGGCATGGTACTTCTTTTATATAGATATTTTCTGCAGTCAGAGCGGTTGAAGCTAACTAGCCATTTAGCAAGGCCGTGGGTATATTCACATTCTACGCTAAAAAGATAATCTTTCCATGTAAGCGATCTACTGGGCCGGGTAGATGTGAGGTGCAACACAACAACAGAAAAAAAATTCTTAGGCTGGGTAGATGCTAGGCCCACAACAAGATAAATATGGTGGGCTGGTGTAACAAACTGGCTAACAATAAAATACAATGATGTCATGTGAATGAGACCATTGCCTCAAAAAAATGTGAATGAGACCAAATTAAATCTCAGCTAGGTGAGTTCTAGACACTCCCTTTGTTGTTGTTGTGAAAAGTCATCTATAACTAAGTTGAAAAATTATTTCATAGAAACACCTTAAACAAGGAATGAATATCCTCATGCCATCCTCGGAACAAACAACTAGAGATGGTCTGGACAAATCTAATAATCCTACTTGCCGAGACCAGCAAAAATAAATAAATAACACGTTGGTTGTATCTGCCAGAACTCCATGTTGGGCCAAAAATACACCAGCAGATGGGTGGGATGCCTTCCCACTTTAGACACGCACATCCGTTCGGGGCCACTCATCTCTCCACATGGATCCGACCTCCTTCACTCCACACTGATGCGAGTCGCACTGCAATATCCATCAAAACTGTAGGAGTTGCTGCCCCGATTGAATTAGGGGGGGGGGGGACTGCAAGTTTCAGTGGACGTTGCAACTACATGTTTTTAACAGAACACAATTGCAAGTTTTTATAATGGGTCATAACTACAAATTTTCAAGTTGGGATGCAATTGCATGATTTCAAAGAGTAAATAGCATAAAACTACTAGTTTACAGGTTAGGGTTCCAAAAAACTACCACTTTTTAATTTTTCTCAGAAAACTACCAAACGAGCGATCGGCTGTTTCAAAAAACCCAAACCCGCAGTGACTAGCGGTTTAACCATTTTCCTGACGTGCTGGGCCCACCGATCAGGTCACCTGGCTACACGCGCTCACGGCGCGGCCGTTGACGGCCGTTAGCGCGGCCGGTCCAGTCGGAACCAAAGTAGGCGGTCCGGCCGCACTCTTTCTCAGTCTCCTCCTCCTCTCCCCCGCAGTGACCTAGGTGGGCGATGGCGGCGACGCATCCAAATGCCATCGGCGGCGAGCTATTGAGCCAAGGCGTCACCGGCCAGGAGGGCGGTGGACACTCAGAGGTGGACAAATGGCTAGGCAGTTCGAGCTTCCCGGCGCAGCGGTCGCAGCAGCCATCACCGCTCGCGGCTCAGGTAGATCCGGTGAGCTCAGATCCGGAAATCCGTGTGGCTAGGGCAGTGGCGGAGTGCATCCACACGGATCCAGATGGCGGCCACACTTGGGCATCGTCCTTTGGTGGAGTGAGGTAAGAAATTTCTGGGCCCTTCATACGTTTAGTTCAAATTAGAACTAGGGTTAGTACTTGTTTGTTCTTGGCATGGTTTATTGGTTATGTCACTGTAGAAGCAAGTGCATTTGGTTAGTTCATTTGGTCAGTGCATTTTGTCAGTGCATTCACCGTAATTAGAAGAAAGTTCAGTAATGTTCAGTGCATTTGGTCATTGTTTTAAGTTTCAGTGACTTAAAAAATAATTATTTGTCAATTTAATCCTACAACTTAGATGATGAGATTTGGGACATGAGGCTACATTTTCAAGGAACAAATAATATGGAGAGAAAGTATTCAGTTTCTTCAGATATCAGTTATCTGACCATATTAGCATTGGTTGAGTTGGAGGGCTATGGAATGGACGCTTTTCTGACTTATGTAAAGGAAGAGGGAAAGGGGTTGGAGGGGGTGGAGGCCCTGGATAGTGAGGAGGCATTAGAGGAAATGCTTGACTTATTTGTTGATAAGAAGGTACTGAACATCACTTTCAGAAAAGCTATTGATCCAAGCCCAGCAGATGTTAATATGGATCACATCATGCTTGAGGAACAGATTCCCATTGATCATGTTGGTGAACCTGTTGTCTACAGAGTTTCACAAGAAGGTGTTCTGTACCCTGCGTCTAATGCTAGTTTGCCAGATGTAACGCATGATCAGCCCAACTTGAACACACAGCAAAGCAGCAATTTAAACAAGGGGAAAACAGTTGTGGAAGAAGAAGATGTAGAAGAAGAAGCAGATGAAGATGTACAAGAAGAAGATGATGAAGTTGAAGATGACAAATCATCTTCAAATTTTGAGTTCTTTAGAGGTGATTACAGTGGGCAAAAAATTTCTTACAAAGCTTGGTGTATGGGTGAAGATGAGGCTGGCACTGATACTGCGGAGCACTTTTGTGGAGCTAACTCAGAACCTTCTGAGTTTTGGCAGGAAGAACAAATTTTTTCTGAAGATGAACAAGGAAAGGATCCTGCTGCTCTAACTACAAAAGGAGCCAAAAAGCTTAAGCCAATTAGAAAACCTGCCCTAGCTAGCAAGTCTCACAGTGAGCTGAGCACATCAAGTTTGAAGATGATGTCTCTGAAGCTGATGAGTACTGTTTTCCAGGTGATTTTGGACTAAGTGATGAAGAGGATGCTCCAAGGTTGCCATCTGGAAGGAAGAGTCGGAAGAAGTGGAAGGAGGAGAGGAGATGGTATGATCCATCCAGGCCTGATGCACATGAGCAGTTTTCAATGCATTTGTGCTTTGAAAATGTAGTTAAGTTCAAAGAAGCACTTAGAAATTTTCATGTGAGAACTCTTAGAAATTTTGAGTATCACAGAAATGAACCAACTAGGGTTATTGCTTGGTGCTCTCAGAGAAAACATGGTTGTGAGTTTTACATAGTTGCCTCTAGGATAGCTCATGAGGCAACTTTCAGTATCAAGAAGATGAATCTGGATCACACTTGTGGAGCAAGTGGAGATAACACAAAGGTGACAGTCAGTTGGATTGCTAAGATTTGTGAGGATACATTCAGATCCAACCCTGGAGCTGGAGTTGACACAATTATGTCATACACAAATAAGAAGTTTGGTGTCCATGTGCCTAAAAGCTTGGCATATAGGGCAAGGAAGCAAGCAGTTGAGGTTGTGCAAGGAGATCACAAATTAACTCCAGTATCACAGAATAAGGGACTACACGCAGTGTGTGCTAGATACTAACCCTGGCAGTAGGTGCATAGTAACAACACATGAGGACCCACTAAACCCAGCTCCTACCCCAAGGTTTCACTATATGTTTTACTGCTTGTTTGCATGCAAGGAGGGTTTTCTGAATGGATGCAGGTCATTTATAGGTAAGTATTCAGACGCAAATGTATATGATATTTTTGCATTGATGTAATTAGGCACTCATGTGATCATGTTAGCAAGTCCGGATGGTTGCTTCATCAAGCTAAGCACTGGTCAATAGATATTGGCAGCTACAGGGAGGGATGACAACAATAACATCTTCCCAATAGCTTGTGGTGTTGTTGATGAGGAAGAGACAGACAGCTGGACATGGTTTCTCACACAGTTGAGAACAGTCATTGGAACTGGCAATAAGTTGGGAAATACACAATTATGTCTGACAGGCAGAAGATATTGTTCTGTACCTAGTCTTTACATTTGCCATGAGTAAAATGTTATTCAGTAGTAACACTTAAGATTACATTACATTGAACAGGGATTGTTGAATGCAATAGATGATGTATTCCCTGACTCTCCACAAAGGTTTTGTCTTAGACATATTTATGCCAATTTCCAATCTGCTGGTTTCAGAGGAGAGGAACTTAAGAAACATTTAGACCAGGCTGCCTATTCCTTTACCAAAAATGGTCATGATTTAGGCATGGAGAATTTGAAAAAATAAAGTTTAGAAGTGAAAGTGCGTTATATCGACTAGAGGGGGTGAATAGGCGATTTTTATGAAATTCTTCACTGAGGAATTTGCCGGTGAGGAAATTCCTTAGCGAAGAACTACTAGCAGCAGAATAAGTACTCAAAAGTAAACATAACAGAATACAAGCATAGTCATCATGATGAAATGAAGACATGCACAGAGTATAGGAAGCGTAAGCACATGATAACACAGGATGAAGACAAACAGACTGAAGAAATTGAACTGAGGAAATTGAGAAAGTCTTCAATCAAAGTCTTCAAACACAGATATGAACAAGCACACAACATATTTATGAGGAAATGAAAGAGTTGAGGAAATAGAACCAGTAAGCTTGGTGAAGACAAACGATTTGGTAGACCAGTTCCAACTGCTGTCTTAGTTGTATGTCTGGTTGGAGCGGCCGAGTATTTAAACTCGAGGACACACAGTCCCGGACACCCAGTCCTGAGCACGTAGCTCAGGACACCAAGTCCTCACCGTATTCTCCTTGAACTAAGATCACACAGACCTCGTCCAATCACTCGTGGTAAGTCTTCAGGTGACTTCCGAACCTTCACAAACTTGGTCACTCGGCGATCCACAATTCCTCTTGGATGCTCTAGACCATGACGCCTAACCGTCTGGAAGAAGCACAGTCTTCAAAGGTAAAAAGCGTCGGATCCACGCAGGATCAATCTCTTCAGTGATGCTCAATCACTTGGGGTTTGTAGGTGTTTCAGTTTGGGTTTTTCCTCACTTGATGATTTTCTCTCAAAGTCCTTGGAGGATGGGTTGCTCTCAAATGACAAGTGTCAGTTTCTCTCGGAGCAGCCAACCAGCTAGTGGTTGTAGGGGGCGGCTCTTTATAGCCTAGGGAGCAGCCCGACATGATAAGACATAAATGCCCTTCAATGATATGACCGTTAGGTGGATAGATATTTTGGGACAGCTGGCGCATAGCACAACAACGGTCGGAATTTTGAGTAGCAAAATCCTCAGGGATATCATGTTCCTCACTGTGTAGGCAATCCACACTGGCGAATTCCTCCTCCTCAGTCAGAACAAATTCCTCAGAGACCAGAAGAACTTCGTCTCTGTCACTAAAGAATATGACTGGACTGTATGAGATTTCCAATGGCTTCACTCGAAGGGATTGGTAGGTGTAGGATTTTGAGTTGAGCATCACTTGGAAATCTCATACTTGGAAATCCCAGGTAGGTGCATAGTGAGGAATTTGCTTTTGAAGCAATGCACACTTGAAGAGTTGAATCATGGAGATCTCCCCCTATATCTTGTAATACATACACGCATTTTACATATAACAGTGAAGAATTTTAAATGCATGATGAAATATGGTGACTAATGTAATTCAGCATAGGTGCAATAATATTAATGAGGAATAAGCATGCAAAAAAACATATCAAAAGTATCAGAGCACCATCGGGTTTAAGTTTACAACTCGATCCAATAAAGTCTCAAAAGAACGAGAGTTGTAACTTGAGAAAAAAACGCCCATGTAGAAAGACCCGCTTGAAGACTAACTCAAAATTCTCCCCCTTTGTCATCAAATGACCAAAAGGATCGAATATGAGGACTAACGCCCCTGAAGAATATCAAGTTGATGAAGGAGCTCCAGCGTTGTTGGGGTCATTCATTGTAGTAGGGCCGGCCGCAGTGTTGTCCAAGTCTTCATTTTCATCAGTGTCGCGCGATGAAGAATATGAGATGGCCACTAGAGAAGGAACCTTGACCTTCTTGAATTTCTTCGGTGGAGGTGCAGACCAGTCAATATCTTCCTTGAGACCCATTTTCTTCAGATCGTTTTCACCATACAGATGTGACAGAATGGCCCAGGTGCGACCGAAGACTTCATGGACGTAGTAATGGTTTTTCTTCACTGCATTGTGTGTAGCAGTCATGTTGTGAAGAAATGAACCAAACTGGCGCTTAACCCATTTATGATTTCGATCCACCTTCTGGTGAAGACTAAGCAGAAGCTCACGATCAGTCATCACATGAGGAGCAGTGGCTTGAGGAGTAGACTTGGGTGCATTGGCAGAGTCATGTGTGGCAGAGTCATCATTGGTGGAATAAGAGGCAGCTTTGCGAAACTGACCATCCAATGGACGAATGCCTTCATATATAACAGCTGGTGCCTTTCCCTTTCCATCAACTGAGGAATAGGTCTGCTTGAGGACTTCAATCAGGGGCAAGTAGCTGAGGTGATTATGAAAATCAGCTTTGTAGTTGAGTGAAGACCTTGTCCTGAGGAATCTCATAATCCAAGGTGCATAAGGATTCAGCTCAAACGGAGACAGTGCAACATTTGCCAGAGTCCTCATGAAGAAATCGTGATAATTGACAGGAAGGCCATGCACGATGTTGAATACCAGATTCTTCATGATGCCAACAATTTCCTCATTAGATGAGTCGTGGCCTTTGATAGGACTCATTGTCCTCATAAGAATACGATAGACAGTTCTGTGCACATAAAGTAATTCGTTCACGAGGAATTTGGTTCGTGGGGCCTGACCTAGCTTCAAAGGTTTCATCAGAACCTGCATGTAGTGATTTGTAAGCTCAGGTTCACTGTAGATGCAACGAGCTTCTTCAAGGGGAGGACTGAGTGGTAAGGCACGAAGCAATTCAGACGCTGGTGCGGTGTAGTGAGTGTTTTCAAACATCTAGTCCAGCACCCATGAATTCACATCTTCAAAATCTCCTGTGATGTGTAGCGTTGCATAAAATTGAAGAATCAGTTCTTCATTCCAATCACAGATGTCAGAGCAAAAATTTAACAGTCCAGCGTCGTGAAGAACACTGAGGACTGGCACGAAACACGGCAGAGATTCCATATCCACGTGAGGAATGTGCTCATGGTAGAAGATTTTCTCTTAGTTGAACAACACTGAGGAATAGAATTTGGCTTGACTAGCAGTCCAGAAACGCCTCTTCCTAATGCGAGCAGAGTTATAAGGGTTGTAGTCTTCGAAGAATACATGCTCACCGAAGAAATCATCAACCTTGAACTTTTGCTTGCGTGAGAATGGATCCTTTGGCTTGGGCAGAGGAGTGTCAGTGAGTTGCATCATGACCTCAGGAATCGCAATCTCAGGTTCTTCAGGCTGAGGATTTTCTGGTTCCTCTTCAGTGGCAGTCTGCGTCTTCAGATGTTCAGTAGCAGTAGTTTCTTCAGCGCTAGTGGCTGGAATTTCTTCATGCATAGATGAAGTGGGGTGAGTTTCTTCAGAGCCCATTTGAACAGTTTGTGCAGGTGACTGAGGTATTTGCTGCAACAGTGTGAACATTGGAGAGTTTGGATGTTGACTTTCCCAGAATTCATCACTTATTACTGGTGTGGAGCAGCCAACGTCCACATCTTCATCTTCCATTTCTTCAACGCTAGCCTCTTCAGCTGTGAACTGAGGCATGGGTGAGGAGATGACAGGTGTTGAAGGGATCGTATCCACTTCAATTTCTTCATCCAACTGCTCAGACGAAGCAGCAGAAGGAGTTTCTTCATCAGATCCGCTGGGGATCACATATTCTTCATCAAAAGGAACAAGGTCCTTCAATGGCATGGTTGAGATTGGAACAACATCAATGAGATTAGCAAATGAACCGGTCAAAGGCTTCATCTTCTTCGGAGCTGAAGAATCTGAAGTAGCTGATGCTTTCCTTTTCTTCACTGTTGCACGCTCTGCAGCCTTGGTTTTCTTCACATCTGATACAGATGGAAGTATCGGAGTTGGTGTTGGCGCAGGAGGAGCAAAGGAATCTGGTTGATTTTCTTCGGGCACAACTGATGCAGTTGCCCTGATTTCTTCAGTTTCTTCAGGCACACTACTAGTGGATGCCCTGGCAATTTCTTCAGCGGCTGGAATGCATTCATCAGCCCTGAAACTCACATTTTCTTCAGCAGCCTGATTTTCATCAGCGGTGCTGGCATGTTCTTCAGCCGGCTGAGCAGATGCTTCAGCCTGAGGAACTTCCTGTTGCGTCGGGGCTGCAATATTTGAGGTGAAGTTATCAGTGAGTCTCAGAAAACGAACTTTGGCTCCAAGCCAATCAGCATGGTATGCGTCAAATTCATCACTGAGTTTCTTGATCTCAGATTGAGTAGTGACAAGTTCTTCAGTTGTCATAGAGACACCGTTTTTCTTCAGATAGCGCTCCTTCTTGTGCTGCGCTTTCTCGATCTGCCTGGCCTACTCAAATTTCCATTTTTCTTATTGTATGAAGTGGGTCAGCATGTGACTTTGGCCAGGAGTCAACTTGAAGTCAGGCATGGGAGTGTTGGGGTCCTTGTGCCAAACGTCAATGTATTCGAGGATCAACTTGGGATTCAAAAGTAGTGGCACATTTGCTCCCTTGGCTCTAGCGGCCATGACTTGCCTATCTCTGATGATTTAAGCAAGTTCATCATCATCAGCTTCGTCTACTTCAGACGACACTTGAAAGGCGATCTGCTTCTTCTGAGGACTAGGGCGAGGACCTCGTCCAGCAGTGGCCTTTGTCTTCAGTAGAGAGGGTCCCGTTGAGGAATTTGGTGCAGCTGAGGAACTAGCTGAAGCTCCTGAGGCAATTGAGACGCCTGTGGTCCTTTGACACGTGGCAAGATGCACAGGTGCAGAGGACTTTGTCGAAGTGGCCGAAGACTTTGGCGGAGGAGCTGAGGACTTTTGAGGAACAGGAGCAGCATGAGGAATTTGCCATGAGGGCTTTGAGGATTCTGGCCGTGAGGGCATTGCTGAGGAACTTGGCCTTGAGGGCACTGTTGGTGAAGCACTTGGCTTGCACGCAGGCTTCTTTGACATAGCCTTCTCCGACTTGACAGCAGAGGCCTCAGCAGAGGCAGCAGCAGCAGTAGAGTCTTCATTGAATTTCCTCACTGCTTCTCTGGCTTGCTTAGCCAACTTGGCTTGGCGCTTGGCCCATTCATCAGGATAGTCCTCACCGCGCTTGAGGCTGGTGGGATCAGCTATTTGGCCAGGTGCGATTGGAGGTCTTGGGCATGTCGGATCGAGTGTGAATTTCTTCATGTACTTGGGAGTAACATACCTGTACTCCCTCCACTCTCTTGCCCATCTCCTCTCTATCTTCTGAATGGGCACCTTGCGCCGATTTGTGTCTTCCTCGGGAGGTGTGCAGTACCCAACATATATATCATCAGGGATCTCAAACGTTGTGTTGACCTCAACCCTCTTTCCTCCTTTCTGTGGCATCTTACCGTCATCCATTTTCTTCAGTTGAGGAATTTGAACAATTGAATTCTTTGAAGAAGTATGCAACTTTTCTTCGAGGAACGCTGCAAATGAGTTAAGTTGATGAGAACCTAGTGATTCAGCAGCTGACATGAGTACCTTTGAACAGAGTATAGTTGCGAGGAATTTGGAGAGGTCATATGCGTTCTTAGAAGGTTTTGTAAAAAGAACAAGTTTGTGGAATTTGACCAGATGAATCTTGAAGAATTTCACTAAGCGTTCTTTGTATTAGGTTCCGGAGATGTGTAGATCAAAAATCCACACATTTGAGGAATCTTGAAGAAAAACATAGCTTAGAGAAACGAATCAAGAACAGATGATATGTGAGGTGTTTTAGTGTGTGAAGATATGAAGAAAAACACCTTTGAAGATTTTGTAGATAATCATTCGGATCAACGAGGGCAGTAAAAGTAACTTTTAATTACCCTGGATGAAGAACACGACGAACAGTGAGGTGGAGAGGTGAAGTTCGTATGTGTAGATCTTCCACGCCCTAACTTGATGGAGGAAGACGGCTACGGCGGTGGCGGAGTGAAGATTTCCGCGGTCGACGCGAGTACGGAGGCGACGAGGTCGAGGCAGTGAAGCTCTTCCTTACCGGCGACAATGAAGTAGCAGCGGCGCTAGGGTTTGAGAAGCTCGAGTTGGAGAGAGGTCGAGCGGAGTAAAAGAAGTGAGGAAGGGGAAGAGGGGTATTTATAGCCACGGTGAAAAACTGTTTGCCCGAAGAAATTGGACGAACATGCCCCTAACCCTTCTCATTCGCTTAACATGTGTCACCCACATACTGAGAGGTGGAGATCGTGTTCGATCGTGGGTGAAAGGATAAGTGTATCGTGGGATGCGGAACGGTTTGAGCGGCAAAGCCGAAAATTTAGATAAGATAGGTTTTAAAGTTCCGCTCGCAATTTCTTCAGCTGACAAGGACACAGTGAAGATTTTGAACGAGATTCAAATAGAATGCACATGAAGAATTTGTGAACAGATTGGGTTGAGTTTAGCATAGATGGGGAAGGGTCCGATCACATTCACTTAGCAGAAAAACCAACTTGAAGAATTAGCAATAAGTGAATGCTGTAGAGGACATAAACTCATATATATATATAGCCAATGAAGAAAAACAACGGAAATAGTGAAGACAATGCAAAGTTGAAGATTATGAACAACTGAGGAATTTCAACTTTTGGTGGTGGCGTGACCCACCGTATAAGAATGATGATTTCAGACACCGTGTATAATTATCGTAGGATTCTGAGAATCAAATTCTTCGTTAATTTCTTCACACTAAGAGTGTTATTCTTCATTGATTGAGGAAAAACGTTTCTTCATGTGTTGCACATCTAAGTCATCAATTTTGCATAAGTGTTAGGATGAGTGTCCTTTTCAAAGAATATTCGAAGATTCTAGGATATTTAGCTCACACTGCAACTTGCTAAATCTCTTCTCATCCAAGGGCTGTGTGAAGATATCGGCTAGCTATTCTTCAGTCTTCACATGCTCAATAGAAATGTCTCCCTTCAACACATGATCATGAAGAAAATGATGACGAATCTGAATGTGCTTAGTCTTCAAGTGCTGAACTGGGTTGTGAGCAATCTTGATGGCACTCTCATTGTCACAGAAGAGAGGCACATTCTTCATGTTGACGCCGTAGTCCTTGAGAGTTTGCTTCATCCATAGCAATTGAGCACAGCAAGAACCAGCGGCAATGTACTCAGCTTCAGCAGTAGATAGTGATACATAGTTCTGTTTCTTCGAGGACCAACAGACCAAAGATCGTCCGAGGAAATGACATGTACCAGATGTTGACTTGCGGTCCACACGATCACAAGCATAGTCAGAGTCAGAATATCCAATGAGATCAAAAGCCGAGCCCTTGGGGTACCATAATCCAAGTGTTGGTGTGTGAGCTAGATATCGAAGAATATGCTTCACAGCCTTATGGCGTGATTCCTTCGGTGTAGCTTGAAATCAGGCACACATGCAAACACTAAGCATTATATCTGGCCCAGATGCACATAAGTACAATAAAGAACCAATCATGGAGCGGTATACCTTATGATCAAAGTCAGTACCATTTTCATCAGTGCACAGATGGCCATTTGTGGGCATAGGAATTTTGACGCCTTTGCAATCTTGCATGCCGAATTTCCTCAGTACATCCTTGAGGTATTTCTCCTGAGATATGAATATGCCATTGCGTTGCTGACGAATTTGAAGACCTAAGAAGAATTTCAACTCTCCCATCATAGACATTTGATATTCTTCACTCATCATATAGGCAAATTCATCACTATAACGTTGGTCAGTACAGCCAAAGATAATATCATCAACATATATTTGGCACACAAACAATTCACCATCATAAGATTTAGTGAAAATAGTAGGGTCGAGTGAACCGGGTTTGAAGCCTCTCTTCATGAAGAATTCCTTCAAGGTATCATACCACGCCCGAGGGGCCTGCTTGAGGCCATATAGGGCCTTGTTGAGTCTGAAGACTTTGTCAGGATTCTTTGGATCTTCAAAACCTGGGGGTTGAGCAACATATACTTCTTCCTCAAGCTTACCATTGAGGAATGCACTTTTCACATCCATTTGATATAAAGTGATATCATGATGGTTAGTATAAGCAAGTAATATGCGAATAGCCTCAAGTCTAGCAACAGGTGCAAAAGTTTCATCGAAATCAATTCCTTCAACCTGTGTGTAGCCTTGAGCTACAAGCCGTGCCTTATTCCTCACCACAAAGGCCATTTTCATCTTGCTTGTTGCGGTAGATCTACTTTGTGACAATGATATTGTGCTTGCGAGGATCTGGATGTTTGACCAGTTCCCAGACATTGTTGAGCTCGAACTGATGTAATTCTTCTTGCATGGCCTGAATCCACTCAGGCTCCAGAAATGCTTCATCTACCTTAGTGGGCTCTGTGATAGAGACAAAGGCATAGTGCCCACAAAAGTTAGATAAATGTGAAGCTTTTGAGCGTGTGAGAGGACCTGGCGCTTTGATGTCATTGATGATGTTTTCAACTTGCACTTCTTTTGCAATGTGAGGATAAGCTGGTTGTCGTTGAGGAATTTTATCAGCATTCTCTTCAGCACCATTTTCTTCAGGTGCATTAGCTCGACGTTCTTCATGTTCTAGAATGAATTCTTCAGCAGATTCTTCACTAGGAATGACATCCTCAGTAGCCTTGAACTTGATAGTTTCCTCAGGTGCTGGTTCATCTATCATAGTAGGTAGGTGCTCTCTTTGCGAGCCATTAGTTTCATCGAACCGCACATCTATAGTTTCAACAACCTTGTGAAGAACGTTGTTGAAGACTCTGTAGGTGTGCGAGTCCTTTCCGTAACCAAGCATAAAACCTTCATGTGCTTTCGGTGCAAATTTTGAGTTGTGATGAGGATCTCTAATCCAACATTTAGCACCGAAGACTTTGAAATAACTTACATTGGGTTTCTTATTAGTGAGGAGTTCATAGACAGTCTTCTTGAAGAATTTTTGAAGATATACTCTGTTGATGATGTGGCACGCAGTATCAATTGCCTCAGTCTAGAAACGATGAGGCGTTTTGTATTCATCAAGCATTATGCGAGCCATCTCAACAAGAGTCCTGTTCTTGCGCTCCACAACGCCGTTCTGCTGAGGAGTATAAGGAGCAGATAACTCATGAGTAATACCAAGTTCATCAAGATAGTCATTGAGAACAGAATTCTTGAACTCAGTGCCATTGTCACTTCTGATGTGCTTGATCTTCACACCAAAGTTGGTTGAAGCCCTCGAGGAAAATCATTTGAAGACTTCCTGCACTTCATGTTTGTAAGTAACAAGGTGTACCCATGTGTAATGAGAGTAATCATCAACAATAACAAAGCCATATTGAGATGCTTCATTTGAAACAACAGAATAATGATTAGGACCAAAGAGATCCATGTGAAGCAATTCAAATGGGCGAGTGGTGGTCATGATAGTCTTCGCTGCATGCTTGGCCTTTGTCATCTTCCCAGCTTCACAGGCTCCACATAGGTGATCCTTGAGGAATTTGACATTCTCGATGCCAATGACATGCTTCTTCTTCGCAAGCGTGTGCAAATTCCTCATGCCTGCATGACCGAGTCGTCGATGCCAGAGCCAGCCTTCTGAAGCTTTTGCAAGTAGACACATGGCTGGTTGTGGTTCTGTAGAGAAATCAACAATATACAGGTCTCCTATCCTAAAGCCTTCGAAGACTTTGGAATTGTCAGCTTCCATAACCACAACACAACGGTACTTGCCAAAGACAACAACCATATCAAGATCACAAAGCACTGAGACATACATAAGGTTGTATCCTAGGGACTCAACAAGCATGACTTTGTCCATGTGTCGATCCTGTGTGATCGCAACCTTACCTAGACCCAATACCTGACTTTTTCCTTTGTCAGCAAAGATGATATGCTTCATATGCGACGGAGATAATGGAGCATCCATCAATAGATTCTTGTCATCAGTCATGTGATTTGTACATCCACTATCGAGGACCCGCTCAATGGCTTTGGGTTGATCATCATGCAGATGAATTAGTGCAGCTTACAAACTCATATACTTCATCAGTGAAGAATATGACATCAATTCATCAGATCAATTTCATCAAGCAACATAACAGATAAAGCAGTGTGAGGACGTGAGAAATGAAAGTTCATTTCTTCATGATTAGCCTGCGTCCTATCAGGCATACTCAGGTCTCCAGCAAATTCTTCAGACGATTACGTATGTCTGGAGACCTGACCCTGCAGAAGAGATTAGTTCTTTTTGTTCACCACCCACATCTGAAGGGGTGGCAAAGAGTTCATCACTCTGCGAGCTCCATACGAGAAGGATGGCATAGAAGCCAGTCCATTTCGTTTCATATAAGAGGGGTTTGAGTAAGCATAAGAGTAGGCAGAGAAATTCTTCGAGGTCTTATGGACATAATGATTTGAAGAATAATGCACATATCCATAATCCTTAGATCTTCCCTGCGAAACAGACGGGTTAGCACGATGATGTTCATATGAGGACTTTGATCCTTTTGAGGAATATGATCCATGTGAAGAGTTTGGTCCGTATGAGGACTTGGATCCATATGAAGAATTTGATCTGGGGTTCCTATTCTTCACAGGTGGCGTCGTGATGACATTCACCTGAAGATTTTCAAGGCATCTTTTGGGAACCCAGATTTTCTTCATAGGGGGACCATTCCTGCAGTTAGTGCCAACATATCTAGCAAATACTTCACCATTCTGATTTTTGAACAGTTTATAGTTGGAGTCAAATGACTCATCATCAGAACGAGGAGATTCACATGCAAATCCAGATAAGTTAGATGGATCAACTGGAGGTCCCTTTGCATCAACCCATGTAGTTTTGGGGTACTGCTCAGGCTTCCAATATGTACCATCAGCATTGAGTTTCCTCTCAAAGGCAATACCCTCTTTCCTAGGGTTCCTGTTGAGGATCTGCTTTTTAAGCACATCACAAAGAGTTTGATGCCCTTTGAGGCTTTTGTACATGCCTGTCATGTACAATTCCTTCAACCCTGCATCATCAGTGATACTAGCAATGTCCTAGATGAGGAATTAGTGATAGCAGAGGCATGTGAAGAATTTGAAACATTAGCAGCATTTGAACATTCAGGTGAAGAATTAGCAGATTCACGTTCAATGCACTTCAAGCATGGAGGAACAAATTCTTCCTGAGATGCATTGATTTGTTGAGCAAGTAATGAATCACGCTCCTTCTCAAGATCTTCATAACTCACTCTTAGCATCTCAAGGTCTTGCTTTCTTTGAAGAAATTCATAAGAAAGCTTCTCATGGTCAGATAAGAGAGTGTTATGATGACCTTGAAGATTCTCAAACCTAGTCTGAAGTCTCTGAAGATTTTTAGTCAAGGCTTTAGTGTGATCCATTTCTTCACCCAACATATCATCACTTTTGTCTAGCATGTTTTGAACCTTTTCAAGAGCCCTTTGTTGTTTTATGGCAATCTTAGCAAGTTTAGAATAGCTGGGCTTAAGGTTTTCATCAGATTCATGTTCACTTGATTTAGAGGAGGTATATTTGAGTACCGTGGCACCCTTTGCCATGAAGCAATAGGTGGGAGCGTAGTCATCATCGCCTTCATCAGCCTTGTTGGTGAGGTCATTTTCTTCATTGTTGAAGATAGACTTGCTGACGAATGCAGTAGCGAGAGCTAGGCTCGCCACTCCGGATTCGGACTCCTCAGATGTCTCCTCTTCCTCATTTTCCTCAGATTCAGCCTCAGAGTCCATTTCCTTGCCAATGAATGCCCTAGCCTTCTTGGAGCTGCTCTTCTTGTGATATGAAGGCTTTGAGGATTTTGATGATGAAGATTTTGTGGATTTCTTATTTTTCTTCGCATCATCAGAACTGTAATCCTTGTATTTCTTCTTCTTTGATTCCTTTTCCCACTGAGGACAATCTTGAATGTAATGTCCAGGTTTCTTGCATTTGTGATAGAGCCTCCTCTTGTAGTCACTGGATGAGGAATCATTGCTCCTTGTGGGTCTTCCAAAGCGACCATGTCTTGAGAACTTTTGGAACTTCTTCACGAGAAGAGCTAGATCATGGCTTAGTTCTTCAGGATCAACAAGGCTGCTACCAGAGTCTTCATCTTCGGACTCAGATACTGCCTTGGCCTACAGTGCATGTGATCTGCCATAGCTCGAACCATAGAGATCTCTTTTTTCAGCAAGTTGGAACTCATGAGTATTTAGCCTCTCGAGAATATCAGCAGGATCAAGTGACTTGTAATCAGCACGTTCTTGTATCATCAATGCCAGAGTGTCAAATGAGGAATCAAGCGATCTCAGCAATTTCTTCACCACCTCATGGTCGGTGATGTCAGTGGCACCAAGTGCTTGAAGCTCATTTAAGATGTCAGTGAGGCGATCGAAGGTTTGTTGAACATTTTCATTGTCGAGTCTTTTGAAGCGATTGAAGAGATTGCGAAGAACATCAACTCAAGAGTCACGCTGTGTTGAGACTCCTTCATTCACTTTGGGCAACCTGTCCCAGATAAGCTTCGCTGTCTCCAAAGCACTCACTCTGCCATACTGTCCTTTGCTCAGATGGCCACATATAATATTCTTCGCTTGAGAGTCGAGTTGCTTGAATCTCTTCACATCAGCAGCATTCAGAGAAGGTGTGACTGAGGGAACACCATTTTCCACAACATACCAGAGATCGTTATCAATTGCCTCAAGATGCATTCGCATCTTATTCTTCCAGTAGGGGTAGTCCGTCCCATCGAAGGTAGGACACCCAGCAGAGACCTTGATCATATCTGCAGTCGACATAACTAAAACTCCAGGTGGTTAAACCAAAATCACACAGAACAAGGGAGTACCTTGTTCTGATACCAATTGAAAGTGCGTTATATCGACTAGAGGGGGGTGAATAGGTATGAAATTCTTCACTAAGGAATTTGCCGGTGAGGAAATTCCTTAACGAAGAACTACTAGCAGCGGAATAAGTACTCAAAAGTAAACATAACAGAATACAAGCATAGTCATCATGATGAAATGAAGACAGGCACAGAGTACAGGAAGCATAAGCACATGATAACACAAGATGAAGACAAACAGACTGAAGAAATTGAACTGAGGAAATTGAGAAAGTCTTCAGTCAAAGTCTTCAAACACAGATATGCACAAGCACACAACACAGTTATGAGGAAATGAAAGAGTTGAGGAAATAGAACCAGTAAGCTTGGTGAAGAAAAACGATTTGGTAGACCAGTTCCAACTACTATCTCAGTTGTACGTCTGGTTGGAGCGGCTGAGTATTTAAACTCGAGGACACTGTAAGTGCATCTAGTGCCCCTTAGTGATTTTGGTGTATTGAAGACTTATAGGTTAAGGGACTAATGTGTTTATGAGTGTACACAGGTCTATAAGTCTATGAGGAGCTTGATATTTACAGAGAAAGTCGACCCCTAAAAATGAAGTTCTTCGTCTGAAGACTTTGGTATTCTGAAGACTTTGAAAGTGAAGAAATTGGTGTGACCTTGAAGACTTGGTATTCATTCGAGGAACATGAAGCGTGAAGACTTTTGTTTTCGTAGTTTCATTTTCTCTTTCTTGAGTCATAGGAAACACCGTACTGTTAAAGGGGGTCGAGGAAATACTAAGGAAAAATTTCCAAGTGATGCTCAACTCAAAATCCTACACCTACCAATCCCTTCGAGTGAAGCCATTGGAAATCTCATACAGTCTAGTCATATTCTTCAGTGACAGAGACGAAGTTCTTCTGGTCTCTGAGGAATTTGCTCTGACTGAGGAGTTAGGAATTCGCCAGTGCGGATTTCCTACACAGTGAGGAACATGATAGCCCTGAGGATTTTGCTACTCAAAATTCCGACCATTGTTGTGCTATGCACTAGCTGTCCCAAAATATCTATCCATCTAACAGTCATATCATTGAAGGGAATTTATGGCTTATCATGTCGGGCTGCTCCCTAGGCTATAAATAGCCGCCCCCTACAACCACTAGCTGGTTGGCTGCTCCGAGAGAAATTGACACTTGTCATTTGAGAGCAACCCATCCTCTGAGGACTTTGAGCGAAAATCATCAAGTGAGGAAAAACCCCAAACCCAAACACCTACAAACCCCAAGTGATTGAGCATCACTGAAGAGATTGATCATGCGTGGATCCGACGCTTGTTACCTTTGAAGACTATGCTTCTTCCAGACGGTTAGGCATCATGGTCTAGAGCATCCAAGAGGAATTGTGGATCGCCGAGTGACCAAGTTTGTGAAGGTTCAGAAGTCACCTGAAGACTTACCACGAGTGATTGGACGAGGTCTGTGTGACCTTAGTTCAAGGAGAATACGGTGAGGACTGGGTGTCCTGAGCTATGTGTTCAGGACTGGGTGTCCGGGACTGTGTGTCCTCCAGTTTAAATACTCAGCCGCTCCAACCAGACGTACAACTGAGACAGCAGTTGGAACTGGTCTACCAAATCATTGTCTTCACCAAGCTTACTGGTTCTATTCCCTCAACTCGTTCATTTCCTCATAATTGTGTTGTGTGTTTGTTCATATCTGTGTTTGAAGACTTTGACTGAAGACTTTCTCAATTTCCTCAGTTCAATTTCTTCAGTCTGTTTGTCTTCATCCTGTGCTTATGCTACCTGTACTCTATGCCTGTCTTCATTTCATCATGATGACCATGCTTGTATTCTGTTATATTTACTTTTGAGTACTTATTCCACTACTAGTAGTTCTTTGCCAAGGAATTTCCTCACCGGCAAATTCCTCAGTGAAGAATTTCATAAAAATCACCTATTCACCCCCCTCTAGTCGATATAACGCACTTTCAATTGGTATCAGAGCAAGGTACTCCCTTGTTCTGTGTGATTTTAGTTTAACCGGCTGGAGTTTAGTTATGTCAACCGCAGGTATGATCAAGGTATCTGCTGGGTGTCCTACCTTCGATGGGACGGACTACCCCTACTGGAACAATAAGATGCGAATGCATCTTGAGGCAATTGATAACGATCTCTGGTATGTTGTGGAAATGGTGTTCCCTCAGTCACACCTTCTGTAAGTGCATCTAGTGCCACCCCTAGTTGGTTTTGGAGTATTGACGACAAACCTAGTTGAGGGACTAATGTGTTTGTGAGAATTGCAGGATAACACAGGTAGAAGTCCCTCATTGATTCGGTTTTCCTACCAGAGATGACCCCTAAAAATTTATGAAGACATTGAAGTCAAAGGTGGTATGTGAAGACAGTCACATTGAAGACTATGACAAGAGAGGACATCGCGTGAAGACTATGGAGCGCGAAGACTTAGCAGTTTCGTCGTTTTGTGTTTTTCTTTGTTGAGTCATAGGAACCACCGTATTGTTAAGTGGGGTCCAAGAGAACCAGTCAGAATGACTGAAGTGATGCTTAACCAAAATCCTATGTCTTCGAGTGAAGACTATGAGAGCAAATCTTGTCCAGAGTTGGATAAGTCAGCTTTGCTTGTAGCCCAAGTAAAGTTGCCGTGTGTGTTTGAAATCTGACCGTTCGAACACGTGTCAGTTCCTTAGTGACCCAGGGTCATTTCGAACAAATTAGGTCGGGTTGCCTAGTGGCTATAAATAGCTCACCCCCTACAACCATAAACGGTTGGCTGCTCAGAGTTAAAGCACGGCTTTTGTCATTTGAGAGCAACCCACCTTGAAGCCTTTGAGAGAGAATTCCTTGAGAGGATAAAGCCCTAACCACCCACAGCCAAAGAGTGTTAGGCATCACTTAAGTCTTCTTATCTGTGTGATTTGAAGACTTATTACACTTGAGGACTGTGAATCCTCCAGCTGGTTAGGCGTCGCGTTCTGAGCATCCAAGAGTCATTGTGGATCGCCGGTGAACGAAGTCTGTGAAGGTTTGGAAGTCTACCTTGAAAACTTACCAGAGTGATTGGGCGAGGACTGGGTGTCCTTTGCTCAAGGGGAATAAGGTGAAGACGAGGTCTTCTGAGTTGAATCTCAACCTCCCTAACCAGACGTACAGTTGTCACAACAACTGGAACTGGTCCAACAAATCATTGTCTTCAACGAGTCACTGGTTTCATCCTTCCCTTCCCTTTACTTGCTGTTGGTCCTTGTGAAGTCATTGTATGATTGCATCACCATTTGACTTCACTGAGTGTTTACTTGTTCTGATTAGCTTCACAATATCTTTCTACCTGATCCTTACTGCCTAGCTGCTATTAGTCATTGTGCTTTCACTTCATTGAATACTTGACTATGGTTTGCCTAGTGTAGTCTACCTTCCGCTGCATGGTAATAGGTTTATTTCTATCGTTTGTCTTCGAAACTTACATGTTTTGAAGACTTTCATAAAAATCGCCTATTCACCCCCCCTCTAGTCGATCACTAGCACTTTCAATTGGTATCAGAGCAAGGTACTCCCTTGTTCTGTGTGATTCGGTTTAACCACCTGGAGTTTTAGCTATGTCGACTACAGGGATAATTAAAGTCTCCGTTGCGTGCCCCGTCTTCGATGGAACTGAATATCCCTACTGGAAGAATAAGATGTGCATGCATCTTGAAGCCATTGATGTCGACCTATGGTATGTCATCAAGAACGGCGTTCCCAAGGCTGGAGAAGGTGTCACTACTGTTGATGTCAAGAAGTTCGTTCAACTGGACTCTGTTGCCAAGAATATCATCTGTGGTCATCTGACCAAAGGACAGTATGGCCGCGTGAGTGCTTTGGAAACATCTAAGCTAGTCTAGGACTGGCTCTCCAAGGTCAACGAAGGCGTCTCAACCCAGAGAGATCAGAGAATCAGTGTCCTTCGCAACCTCTTCAACCGCTTCAAGAGAAATGACAATGAGAATGTCCCGCTCACGTTTGATCGACTCACTGACATCACAAATGAGCTTCAAGCCCTCGACGCTACTGAGATCACCAAGCATGAAGTCGTCAAGACACTCCTGAGATCACTTGACAGTTTGTTTGACACCCTAGCCCTGATGATTCAAGAACGTCCTGATTTCAAGACACTCGATCCGTCTGACATACTTGAGAGGCTCAACACACACGAGTTTCAGCTTTCTGAGAAAAGAGACATCTACAGTCCCAACTATGGGCGAACTTGTGCCTTGAAGGCAAAGGCTGTCTCCTCATTTGAAGAAGAATCTGACAGCAGTTCTGATGATCCTGAAGACATTGGAAAGGAGCTTGCTATGCTTGTGAAGAAGGTCCAAAAATTCACCAAGAAGAAAGGCTTCAGAAAGTCTTCACGATCAAGCTCAAGGAATGATGAAGCTTCTGCTCATGACTACAAGAAGAGAACATGTCACAAGTGCAAGAAACCTGGCCACTACATCTCTGAGTGTCCATAGTGGGACAATGAGAAAAAGAAGAAGAAGAAGAGCAAGGAGTATGACTCCGACGACAAGAAGAAGAAATACTCAAAGTCTTCTTCCAAGTCTTCCTCCAAGTCTTCATCACACAAGAAGAGCTCATCTGGCAAGGCACGTGCGTTTGTTGGCAAGGAAATGGATTCTAAGGAGGAGTCCGCTTCTGAGGAGGCGGAGGTGGAGTCTGAGGAGGAGTCCGATTCTGGCGTTGCGAGTCTGGCTACAACATACGTTGCCAAGTCCATCTTCAACACTGAAGACAATGACTTCATCACCGACACCGATGCAAATGACAAGGACTACTCCACTCCTTCCTACTGCTTCATGGCACGCGGTGCCAAGGTAAACACATGCACTACTCACTATCAAACATCTAGTGACGATGACTCTGATTGTGGTTCCAAACCCAGCTACAAAACACTTGCTAAAATTGCAACTGAACAACAGAAAGCTATGGAACACATTCAAAAACTGTTAGACAAAAGCGATGATCTTTTAGACGCTGAAATGACTCGATCTTAGTCCTTAATTGAAGATATAAAAAAATCTTTACGTTAAGTATAAGGAACTTGAAAGTCGTCATGAAACGCTCTCAACAACTCATGAAAGGCTTTCCTATGATTATCTTCAAAGGAAGCAAGATCTTGAGAAATTGAGAGCGGCTCATGAAGATCTTCAAAAGGAAAACGAGTCACTTCGCGCCGAACAGATCAGTTCAGCTCAGGAAGGGTTTGAACCACCATGTCTTAAATGCATTGAGCGTGATAACGCTACTTCTGTTGCTGAATGTTCTACTGCTGCTACTATTGCAATATCTTCAACTGTTGATGTGGTAACTAACCCCTCTGCTGAGGATACCACTGCTATTGCTGATGAGAATGCTAGGTTGAAGACACTGCTTGAAATAGGGATGTACAAAAGTCTCAAAGGGCATCAGACACTATGTGATGTCCTCAAAAGGCAGATCCTGAACCGAAACCCTAGGAAAGAGGGTGTTGGGTTCGAAAGGAAAATGAATGCTGATGGCTCTTACTGGAAACCTGAGCAGTACCCCAAAACCACATGGATTGCTGCAAAGGAACCTTCAGCGGATCCATCCTCCCTATCTGGCTTCACTTGTGCTAATCCCATTGTTATTGATGAATCCTTTGATGCAAACTATAAACTGTTTAAGAATCAGAATGGTGAAGTGTTTGCCAGGTATATTGGCACTAACTGCAGGAATGGACCGCCTATGAAGAAGATCTGGGTGCCAAAAAGGTGTTTGGAGAATCTTCCTGTGAATGTCATCATGACACCACAGGTGAAGAAGACAAACCCCAGACCACAGGCTTCATACGGTCCAAAGGCTAGGGCTCCAAAGCCAAAGTTCTCAGATGATGGACTTAGACTCATTGCTTTGAAGCCACCCTTGAAGATGTGGGTGGCTAAGAAAGCTTAACTCTCTTTTGCAGGGAAAGGTCTCCAGCCGAAAACCAAAATTGTCTGACACTATTGCTCGGGACCTTAAACATCTTGTAGGGCGCAAGATCAAATGCCCAAATGGTCTTATTATGTACTTTGTTCCTGGATCGCTTGCTACTTGCCCTATCAGTCCTAATCTCGATCTAAGCTTTAATAATCCACTGGTTCGTCAAATGTTTTTGCTTCACAATTCTCTTCGTTAAGCCTATCCCCTAACTGCACTGTAGGGTATGACACCAGCTGCTTCAGAATGGATTATTGATAGTGGGTGTACAAATCACATGACTGGCAAGCGAAGCCTTCTCATGGACTCAACTTTACGTCCATCTGACAAAAGTCACATCACATTTGCTGACACCGGTAAAAGCAAGGTATTGGGTCTAGATAGAGTTGCAATCTCAAAGGATCAACACATGGATAAAGTCATGCTTGTTGA
The DNA here is from genome assembly GCF_018294505.1 of Triticum aestivum. Classification (NCBI taxonomy): domain Eukaryota; kingdom Viridiplantae; phylum Streptophyta; class Magnoliopsida; order Poales; family Poaceae; genus Triticum; species Triticum aestivum. The sequence goes on along the minus strand of NC_057797.1, from coordinate 169,856,169 downwards.
ATCCCTTGGTTTCAACTTAATGTCTATCTCAATGCTTTGCGATTTAAACATGATTGTGATGTTTGGAAAATATCGTTGCCTTGTACTAATGGAATCTGACAAGTCTCTAGTGTTTGAAGGGTATCGGAAAGATGATTTGTACGTGGTAGATTTCTTAGCAGGACCACAAGTTGCAGTATGTCTTCTAGCAAAAGCTTCTGAGTGCTGGCTCTGGCATCAAAGGCTAGGGCATGCTGGCATGAGGAACCTCCACACCCTTGCAAGGAAGAAGCATGTCATAGGCATCGAGGGCGTCAAGTTCAAGAAGGATCACTTATGCGGTGCCTGTGAAGCAGGAAAGATGACGAGGGCCAAGCATCCCTCGAAGACAATCATGACAATGACTCAACCCTTCGAACTGCTCCACATGGATCTTTCCGGTCCCACTCATTACTCAACTCTTACTACCACTGCTTGTCTCTATGGCTTTGTCATTGTTGATTATTATTCAAGATATACTTGGGTGCATATAATCCTCTACAAGGCTGAAGTGCAGGATGTCTTCAAACGCTTCGCCAGTCGAGCAATGAACAACTATGGCGCCATGATAAAGCACATCAGAAGTGACAATGGCACTAAATTCAAGAACACTGGCCTAGATACATATCTTGATACCTTAGGCATCACACATGAATTCTCAGCTCCGTACACGCCACAGCAGAATGGCGTCGTCGAACGCAAGAACAGAACTCTTATTGAGATGGCCCAGACGATGCTTGATGAATACAAGACTCCAAGAAAGTTCTGGCCTGAAGCCATTGATACTGCATGCCATATCATCAACCGTGTTTATCTTCACAAGCTTCTTAACAAGACATCCTATGAGCTCCTTACTGGCAAGAAGCCAAAAGTCAGTTACTTCAGAGTATTTGGCGCCAGGTGCTGGATCAAGGATCCACATCACACTTCAAAATTTGCACCAAAAGCACATGAGGGTTTTATGCTTGGATATGGAAAGGATTCGCACTCCTACAGAGTCTTCAACCTTTTTCACTATAAAGTGGTTGAAACAGTGGATGTGCGGTTTGATGAGACGAACGGCTCACAAAGAGAGCACCTGCCAAATGTGCTAGATGAAGTTCCATCCAGTGAATCAATCAAACTTATGGGAACTGGAGAAATCATACCGTCTAAAGCTCAGCCTGAAGAGGAACTTATCATCTCCACACCTAATCAACCTGAAGACAATGCTCAGCCTAAAGACAACCCCTCTAACGATGACAATGATCAGCAAGAGCAAAATCTTCGTCCTGTACATCCTCGTGTTGCAAATGAAGTACAGATTGAGAGAATAATTGATAGCATCAATGCACCAGGTCCACTCACTCGTTCAAGGGCAACACAGCTAGCAAATTTCTGTGGGCACTTCGCATTCGTCTCAATATCTGAACCCAAGAAAGTTGAAGAAGCCTTCATGGAACCTGAATGGATTCAAGGTATGCAAGAAGAGCTTCAACAGTTTGAGCTGAATAATGTATGGGAACTGGTTAAGCGTCCTGATCCTCGCAAGCACAATATAATAGGCACCAAATGGATAGATCGCAACAAGCAAGATGAGCATGGTCAAGTTGTTAGAAACAAAGCTCGTCTCGTTGCTCAAGGGCACACTCAAGTTGAAGGGATTGACTTCGATGAAACATTTGCTCCTGTGGCTAGACTTGAAGCCATACGCATACTGCTGGCCTATGCAAATCATCATAACATACTTCTTTATCAAATGGATGTGAAGAGCGCTTTTCTCAATGGCAAGATTGAAGAAGAAGTGTATGTTGCACAACCGCCTGGATTTGAAGATCAAAAACATCCTGACATGGTGTACAAGCTCAACAAGGCATTGTATGGCCTTAAACAAGCCCCTCGGGCTTGGTATGACACACTCAAAGACTTCCTGAAAAGCAAAGGCTTCAAATCTGGTTCCCTCGACCCCACTCTCTTCACGAAGACATATGATGGTGAACTGTTTGTGTGCCAAATATATGTGGATGACATTATCTTCGGCTGCACCAATCAGAAATACAGTGAAGAGTTTGGATATATGATGCAAGAGCAATATCATATGTCCATGATGGGTGAGCTGAAGTTCTTCCTTGGTCTTCAAATACGTCAGCAACGCAACGGCATCTTCATATATCAAGAGAAGTACCTCAAAGATTGCCTGAAGAAATTTGGTATGCAAGATTGCAAAGGCTTCACGATGCCAATGCCAGCCAAACATCATCTGGGTCCCGACGACAATGGTAAAGAGTTCGATCAAAAGGTATACCGCTCCATGATTGGTTCTTTACTTTATCTATGTGCATCTAGGCTAGATATTATGCTTAGTGTTTGCATGTGTGCTCGATTCCAAGCGGCACCAAAGGAATCGCATCACTTAGCTGTGAAGCAAATTCTTCGATATTTGGCTTATACCCCAACACTAGGATTATGGTATCCAAAGGGCTTAGAGTTTGATCTGGTTGGATTCTTGGATGCTGATTATGCTGGTGACAAGGTGGATCACAAGTCTACATCAGGCACATGTCATTTTCTGGGACGATCACTTGTATGTTGGTCTTTAAAGAAGCAGAACTGTGTATCTCTCTCCATTGCCGAATCTGAATAAATTGCTGCTGGATCTTGCTGCGCTCAGCTTCTGTGGATGAAGCAAACACTCAAAGACTATGGCATTCATCTGAAGCAAGTGCCACTCTACTGCAACAACGAAAGCGCCATCAAGATCGCCAACAACCCAGTTCAGCACTCGAAGACAAAGCACATTGAAATTCATCATCACTTTCTCAGAGATCATGTTGTGAAGGAAGATATTGATATCATACACGTCAACACTGAAGAGCAATTGGCAGATATCTTCACCAAGCCCTTGGATGAGAAGAGATTTTGCAAGTTACGGTGTGAGCTAAATATCTTGGAATCCTCAAGTCCTGTGATCAGGCACACATCCTAACACTTATGCATATTGATGACTTAGATGTGCAACACATGAGGTAAAGTATATCTTCAATCAATGAAGACATACATTCTAAGTGTGAATACATTAATGTGGAATTTGACTTCGGAGCGCCACGATAATTGTGCACCGTGTCTAGGGTCTAATACTTCCTATACGGTGAGTAACGCCACCACCAAATTATTCTGTTTGAAGTGGTTCACCCATGCGTTGCATTTGCTATGTCTTCACATTTGGTTTGGCTTCAATCTCAACCTGTCTTCATGATTATCTTCACTATGTTGATTATATATATATATATATACTAGTGTTCTGTCCTCTACAACATTCACTTATAGCTATGTCTTCTTGTTGAATCTTTTAAACTAAGTGAATGTGATCGGACCCTAACCTCTCTATGCTTTCTATCTCAAACTCTATCTCTCCAAATCATATGCATTCTCTTGAAACTGTCGAATGTCTTCTCTGCATCCTTGTCAGCAGAAGACACAGAGACAAACATTAAGTCCGCTTTCAATGCTAATTCCTTCACCTGAAACCCGGAGAAGTGGGAACGACCACCCGACAATCCAGGCGTGTGTGGGAACGTGGAACAACCTCCGATATGTTGCATGATGGCCACGTGTCCTTCAGATGTGAATCGCCAGGGGCACCTGTGTAATAACCCTGTGTCGTCCCTGTCCCTATAAATACACGCCTCACCACAGTCATTATCCTTTCTTCCACTCTCGCACAAACCCTAGTGCCACCGCCAGCCCTCGACGACGCCGGCGACGAAGCGCTTAGCTGCCGCGACCTCTCCGACGCCGTCTTCACGCCGGCAGCGAACATCGTCTTCTCCGTCGTCGCCGTAGGTGTTCTCCATCACCAAGTTAGGGCATGGACAATCGAACTGCTCGGCCTCCTCTTCCACTCCGTCTAGGAGTTCTTCGTGTGGTAAATAAAACTTCCTATTTACGGCCCCTTTGATCCTATAGATTCGTCACTTTGTACGTGGTAGATTTCTCAGCGGGACCACAACTTGCAGTATGTCTTCTAGCAAAAGCTTCTGAATGCTGGCTCTGGCATCGAAGGCTAGGGCATGCTGGCATGAGGAACCTCCACACCCTTGCAAAGAAGAAGCATGTCATAGGCATCGAGGGCGTCAAGTTCAAGAAGGATCACTTATGCGGTGCCTGTGAAGCAGGAAAGATGACGAGGGCCAAGCATCCCTCGAAGACAATCATGACAACGACTCAACCCTTCGAACTGCTCCACATGGATCTTTTCGGTCCCACTCATTACTCAACTCTTACTACCACTGCTTGTCTCTATGGCTTTGTCATTGTTGATGATTATTCAAGATATACTTGGGTGCATATAATCCTCTACAAGGCTGAAGTGCAGGATGTCTTCAGACGCTTCGCCAGTCGAGCAATGAACAACTATGGCGCCATGATAAAGCACATCAGAAGTGACAATGGCACTGAATTCAAGAACACTGGCCTAGATACATATCTTGATACCTTAGGCATCACACATGAATTCTCAGCTCCGTACACACCACAGCAGAATGGCTTGATGAATACAAGACTCCAAGAAAGTTCTGGCCTGAAGCCATTGATACTGCATGCCATATCATCAACCGTGTTTATCTTCACAAGCTTCTGAACAAGACATCCTATGAGCTCCTTACTGGCAAGAAGCCAAACGTCAGTTACTTCAGAGTATTTGGCGCCAGGTGCTGGATCAAGGATCCACATCACACTTCAAAATTTGCACCAAAAGCACATGAGGGTTTTATGCTTGGATATGGAAAGGATTCGCACTCCTACAGAGTCTTTAACCTTTTTCACTATAAAGTGGTTGAAACAGTGGATGTGCGGTTTGATGAGACGAATGGCTCACAAAGAGAGCACCTGCCAAATGTGCTAGATGAAGTTCCATCCAGTGAATCAATCAAACTTATGGGAACTGGAGAAATCATACCGTCTAAAGCTCAGCCTGAAGAGGAACTTATCATCTCCGCACCTGATCAACCTGAAGACAATGCTCAGCCTGAAGACAACCCCTCTAACGATGACAATGATCAGCAAGAGCAAAATCTTCGTCCTGTACATCCTCGTGTTGCAAATGAAGTACAGATTGAGAGAATAATTGATAGCATCAATGCACCAGGTCCACTCACTCGTTCAAGGGCAACACAGCTAGCAAATTTCTGTGGGCACTTCGCATTCGTCTCAATATCTGAACCCAAGAAAGTTGAAGAAGCCTTCATGGAACCTGAATGGATTCAAGGTATGCAAGAAGAGCTTCAACAGTTTGAGCTGAATAATGTATGGGAACTGGTTAAGCGTCCTGATCCTCGCAAGCACAATATAATAGGCACCAAATGGATAGATCGCAACAAGCAAGATGAGCATGGTCAAGTTGTTAGAAACAAAGCTCGTCTCGTTGCTCAAGGGCACACTCAAGTTGAAGGGATTGACTTCGATGAAACATTTGCTCCTGTGGCTAGACTTGAAGCCATACGCATACTGCTGGCCTATGCAAATCATCATAACATACTTCTATATCAAACGGATGTGAAGAGCGCTTTTCTCAATGGCAAGATTGAAGAAGAAGTGTATGTTGCACAACCGCCTGGATTTGAAGATCAAAAACATCCTGACATGGTGTACAAGCTCAACAAGGCATTGTATGGCCTCAAACAAGCCCCTCGGGCTTGGTATGACACACTCAAAGACTTCCTGAAAAGCAAAGGCTTCAAATCTGGTTCCCTCGACCCCACTCTCTTCACGAAGACATATGATGGTGAACTGTTTGTGTGCCAAATATATGTGGATGAAATTATCTTCGGCTGCACCAATCAGAAATACAGTGAAGAATTTGGATATATGATGCAAGAGCAATATCATATGTCCATGATGGGTGAGCTGAAGTTCTTCCTTGGTCTTCAAATATGTCAGCAATGCAACGGCATCTTCATATATCAAGAGAAGTACCTCAAAGATTGCCTGAAGAAATTTGGTATGCAAGATTGCAAAGGCTTCACGATGCCAATGCCAGCCAAACATCATCTGGGTCCTGACGACAATGGTAAAGAGTTCGATCAAAAGGTATACCGCTCCATGATTGGTTCTTTACTTTATCTATGTGCATCTAGGCCAGATATTATGCTTAGTGTTTGCATGTGTGCTCGATTCCAAGCGGCACCAAAGGAATCGCATCACTTAGCTGTGAAGCAAATTCTTCGATATTTGGCTTATACCCCAACACTAGGATTATGGTATCCAAAGGGCTTAGAGTTTGATCTGGTTGGATTCTTGGATGCTGATTATGCTGGTGACAAGGTGGATCGCAAGTCTACATCAGGCACATGTCATTTTCTGGGACGATCACTTGTATGTTGGTCTTTAAAGAAGCAGAACTGTGTATCTCTCTCCATTGCTGAATCTGAATAAATTGCTGCTGGATCTTGCTGCGCTCAGCTTCTGTGGATGAAGCAAACACTCAAAGACTATGGCATTCATCTGAAGCAAGTGCCACTCTACTGCAACAACGAAAGCGCCATCAAGATCGCCAACAACCCAGTTCAGCACTCGAAGACAAAGCACATTGAAATTCATCATCACTTTCTCAGAGATCATGTTGTGAAGGAAGATATTGATATCATACACGTCAACACTGAAGAGCAATTGGCAGATATCTTCACCAAGCCCTTGGATGAGAAGAGATTTTGCAAGTTACGGTGTGAGCTAAATATCTTGGAATCCTCAAGTCCTGTGATCAGGCACACATCCTAACACTTATGCATATTGATGACTTAGATGTGCAACACATGAGGTAAAGTATATCTTCAATCAATGAAGACATACATTCTAAGTGTGAATACATTAATGTGGAATTTGACTTCGGAGCGCCACGATAATTGTGCACTGTGTCTAGGGTCTAATACTTCCTATACGGTGGGTAACGCCACCACCAAATTATTCTGTTTGAAGTGGTTCACCCATGCGTTGCATTTGCTATGTCTTCACATTTGGTTTGGATTCAATCTCAACCTGTCTTCATGATTATCTTCACTATGTTGATTATATATATATATATATATATACTAGTGTTCTGTCCTCTACAGCATTCACTTATAGCTATGTCTTCTTGTTGAATCTTTTGAACTAAGTGAATGTGATCGGACCCTAACCTCTCTATGCTTTCTATCTCAAACTCTATCTCTCCAAATCATATGCATTCTCTTGAAACTGTCGAATGTCTTCTCTGCATCCTTGTCAGCAGAAGACACAGAGACAAACATTAAGTCCGCTTTCAATGCTAATTCCTTCACCTGAAACCCGGAGAAGTGGGAACGACCACCCGACAATCCAGGCGTGTGTGGGAACGTGGAACAACCTCCGATATGTTGCATGATGGCCACGTGTCCTTCAGATGTGAATCGCCAGGGGCACCTGTGTAATAACCCTGTGTCGTCCCTGTCCCTATAAATACACGCCTCACCACAGTCATTATCCTTTCTTCCACTCTCGCACAAACCCTAGTACCACCGCCAGCCCTCGACGACGCCGGCGACGAAGAACTTAGCTACCGCGACCTCTCCGACGCCGTCTTCATGCCGGCAGCGAACATCGTCTTCTCCGTCGTCGCCGTAGGTGTTCGCCATCGCCAAGTTAGGGCATGGACGATCGAACTGCTCGGCCTCCTCTTCCACTCCGTCTAGGAGTTCTTCGTGTGGTAAATAAAACTTCCTATTTACGGCCCCTTTGATCCTATAGATTCGTCACTTTCTACCACAAGCAGTTTCTGTTCACACAAGTTGGATCTATTTCATACTGCATCTCATAATATGCCTAGTATGTTCACTTATGCTTCACAAAGTAGTTAGATTCCTCACTTGTACTGATCCATGGATTCGTACAAATCTGGAACCAACTCCTTATCTATGAGTGAATGTCTTCGCACGATGAGGTCAATGTCTTCTAAACTGATTTATCTTCAAAATCTTCTGAGAATGCATATGACCTCTTCCCCTTCCCTCGCACCTTAATACTGTCACAGGTAGACATCCATGGGAGAATCCATTGGTTCTCATAGTCTGCATTCATTTGCAGAATTCTTACAGCATCATATAAATTCTCCCAAAGCCAGTTCCTGTTTGTCCAGCAAGCGAAAGCCTTTGAACGTGTTGAAGCCATTAAGTTTAAAGTTCATGGCTGGAGAGAAATCAGTAAGGAAGGGTGGCAGAAAGCGTCGAGGTGAAACATCAAGAAATCTGCCCGATGACCTCTTAGAGTTGTACAAGACAGATCCAGAAGAGGATTACAATCAGCGCAAGACCCGGATCCAATGGATTCGAAGATATTGGGAAGAACAATGGTTCAAGTACCGGTTTGTGACCAAGGAATATGCTGAGAAGAATGCCATCAAGCGACCATGGGGAGACATCCTATACAGAAATCTTCAACCCAGGTCCAGAGATGAAGCCATTGAACAAGGCTTCTATCCCTGCAGGGTCCGTGGACCACAGCCTGCGGATGCTGACCCATCGTCATTACTATGGTGTCGTGACGACAATCTGTTCAAGCGCAACTTCTAGTTTGCCCAGAATTCGGCGAAGCAGAACAAGAAGTCATTGGGACTAGACTTCAACCCTGGTCCCTCTGTGTAACACCCTCGATGCGACTATAGCTCCCACGTGTCGAGGCACGACTTAGAGACATAATCGCACTGAAGGCATATGTCTCTAAGTCGTGCCTCGACACGTGGGAGCTATAGTCGCATCGAGGGTGTTACAAGTTGGTAATCAGAGCCTTCCCCGACCTTAGGAGCCCCATTGGTTGATCGTTTTTAGCAGCCGAGTTGTGTCTAGAAAAATGTTTTGAGTCATTTAGGAATTATATATCGGAGAGTTTAGGAATTCTTTTTACTTCCCAGTCTCCTCATCGCTCTGGTAAGGCATCCTGACGTAGAGTTTTGACTCTTCTCTTCTCAAATTTCACTAAAAAAAATTTAGGATCACGCGGGTATCTTGGAATCGTTCCGATGGTTTTATGACGAGAACATTGTCTTGGTGCCTCCTGTCAGGGGTTTTGTGGAAGTGTCCCGGGGAGTTGAGCTCTGAGGTGTTGTCGTCATAATTTTATCGTTGCAGTTCTGGAATACTTGAGTTTAGTACACCGACATCGAAAATCTCTTTTATGCAGTTCGTTGGTGAGATAACCTTGACGCCACCCAGTACTGGGGCGGGAGTTCGGAAGTATCGCCATAACTTGTATAACGGATGCTTTTCAAAGGTTGAGGTAGACGATTTCCGAAGTTTTCTCGGTTATGTGTTGAAGGATGGATACAGCTGGATGTAGGATTTGCTAGATGTGGGTGAGATATTATGCTTCCCCTGTATCCCCAACACTTGATTGCATAACCGGAAAGGTTCGGGAGTTTCATAAGTGGGAATTCAAGTAGCTCTTAGGATATCTTTCCGACAGATGTATGATATGAAATTGGGGTTCGATGTCTAGTGGTCCACCTATTCACGGTCGGTTTTAGAGTGGTCTCGTTGTGTCTTAAAGAGTCCTTGGCTTTGCTGACTCGGGGACGCTTCGTATGTCATGTGCACTGCCTTGTACATGATGGTGCTATACGATCGAGCCCGTGTAGGCCCCACCACGAAAACTTCAGACGAAATCTCTATCATATGTTTGTTCCGGCTTATTCTGCAAAGCCCATCCTTTGTTTTGTTTCGAGTTGTGGTATTCGAGTTGCTTCGAAGTCAAATGTTGATTCCATATCTTTTCCTAAGCGGTGTTCTCATACTCCCAGGTGAAGACTAATCCTTCTTGATAATCGAGATTGTCTTGTCAATCCTTTTCAACCGGTGTGTCTCTCTTCAAGTGGGTCAAATCTTGTCAATTTTCGCAAGATCAATTATCAGTCCTTCTCAATGTTGTTTGTTTCATCTGCCCTCAAGTTGCCTTTGTTTTTTTCCCACCCAACCACCCCTTTTTCTTCAAGGACTCAGATTTCTTAATCGAGTATCCATCTTATTGATGCGAAGCCTCTCCATTCTTTTTCTATCAATATTCTTATCCGGTGATTCTCATGAAGATTCTAACGGAGCTTCAAGTCCGTCTCTCATCACTCGTTTTCTTCTCCGATGGAACCCATTCAAGCTTTCGGTGTTGATCATATTCTTTTCTATATTTCAAATGCTTTTCTCGTGCCGGTGCACCTCATAACCATTCATTTCTCACTATTCATTTGTTCCGGAGTGCTCAAGATATCTCGAAGATTCGTGCTTACACTCTGCTTACGTTCAAGCTCTTTCGAGGACGTTATCTCATTCAAGCCATTTAATTCAACCGGTGCTTTCTCTCTTGTAAATCGTTCAACGGTGTTTTCTTTTGAGTGGGTCCTAACCCACAGATCTTTTCCCAGGATCTTACCTGACTCTTCCTATTTTCCCAGAGCTATCCTAAATTCTTTTCAAAGTTTGACGTAAGAATGAATTATCATTAGTCAAATGCCTTTATCCAAGATCTGTCAAATTCTTTTCATCGTTGGCTCAACCCCTTCACTTTTGACTCTTTCGGAGTATCTCAACTATTCATGGTGGTGTTCTCGTCGTCATTCTCGGATTTTAAAGACCGAAGAAGAGTTTTACCTCCATATCTTATCCGTTCTCTCAAAAAATCATGGTTCTAATTCGAGGTCATCCTCTCATAATTGTTTGATTGTGAGAATTCTTTTATCCATCCGGAGCAATTCAGGAGCCTTTTCAGTTTGTTCATCCGGAGCCCATCACCTCAGAAGTATTCATTCTCAGCTTTGAGCTCTCATTCTCCAAATCATACCGGTGCTTAAATCAAGGATTCTCTAATCAACTCATAATCCCTTCGTTCTCATGTATCTAGATTCTCTCATGTATCCTCGTTCATTTCATAATTATTCCCGGTGTTTCTTTATCTTACTTCGTTCATTTCCAATTCTTACGGTGGTTCGTTCAAGATTTCTCTTCCTTGTTTATCATATCAATACATTCGTTGTTCCAAATTCCACCAGCGGTTCCATCAAGTCCTTATCAAGTTATCGATATCTCTCTTAATCTTTTCTACGAGAATAAGTAGTGTGCCAAATCCATTGATTGTCATCAATTTAATTGGTGAAGGTTAAGCATAACGTAATTCTTATTCTTGTTTCTTCCATATGTTAATCTTTCTCCCGGAGTTTGTTCACGATGATTAAATTCTTGGTTTCAAGTGCTCATCTTTCTTTTCCCAGAGATCCAAGCTCTCGCAATTATATCACCACGAAGCTCCATCTAAATCATCGCAAGGTTTCACCTTGTATTTTCAACTTCTCTTTCTTTCGTTTTGATCATTCTTTTGTTTACCGGAATTCTTCATGGAGGCTCTACATGATGGTTCACCAAGGATTTAATTCCTTCTCGAAGTGTTCATCGAGATTCTTTTCAGAGGAGCTCAAGCATTCTTCTTCTTGTAATCCGGAGTTCAATTCTTTCTACCGTGATATTTGAGGTGGTATTATGTCATTCTTGGTAATTTGAGTTCATGATTCACATGTTGTCAAGATTGGGATATTTTAAATCCATCAATCTCATCATTGGAGTTATCTTGGGCTATATTTCACCTAAAAACGTCCCTAAGGATTGTTGCTATTTATGGTGCTCATATAGGACCCAAGTTCTTCTTTATCCTCCCGGTGAAATACTTTCTCGTCTCCTTGTTCAAATAAATACAATTCTTTTCCCGTGAGTGGCAGGTTGTCACCTCATAATTTGAGATGTATTCCATAAGACCATATCAAGTGTATTATTTTTGTTGGTGGTGTTCCAACAACTCCGTTCGACCCTTCTCCTAAAGATGCCTTTTCAAACTCTTTGTGACAGAAGTTGGCATTTTCTTCTCCATTCTTTATTTTAATCATCTATCTTCTATTACTCTCTCCCGGAGGAATTGTGTTGCTGCTCTCTTCAAACATTCTTCTTGTCCTTATCATGCTTATCCTCTTAACCGGAGTGTTGTGCCCCTTTGCTCAAGTTCTTTCATTTCATCAAGTCTTCATCTCTTTTCAACCGAAGTGCTACCCGAATCGGTTCTTTCTTATTTATCTTTCTTAACGGAGTGCTTTCAACTTTGTTCTTCTCCGTTGTTTTATTTCTTTCAATTTGTTCAACCTTTTTAAGGTTCTTTGGTTTCACTCGTTTGTCAAAGAAGCAATTTGTTTTACCTCTTCTCTTATCTCTTCCGTTGTCCCTCCGGTGCCACTCTAGATCTCGGGATGAGATCCTCTCGTAGTGGTGGAGTGTTGTAACGCCCCAAGACCGATGTGCCAGGTGTCGCCAGTTATTCGCTGTTGTTGCCTTGTCATTGCTAGCGTGTCATGCATTGCATATCATGTCATCATGTGCATTTCATTTGCATACATGTTCGTCTCATGCATCCGAGCATTTTCCCCGTTGTCCGTTTTGCATTCCGGCGCTTCGTTCTCCTCCGGTGGTCATTTCTACCCTCTTCTCGTGTGTGGGGATTAAACATTTCCGGATTGGACCGAGACTTGCCAAGCGGCCTTGGTTTACTACCGGTAGACCGCCTGTCAAGTTTCATGCCATTTGGACTTCATTTAATACTCCAACGGTTAACCGAGGGACCAAAAAGGACTCGTGTGTGTTGCAGCCCAACACCCCTCCAAAGTGGCCCAAAACCCACCTAAACCTCCTCCATCATCTAGAGCGTTCGATCACGATCGCGTGGCCGAAAACCACACCTCATTTGGACTCTCCTAGCTCCCTCTATGCCTATATATAGGCCCCTTCCCCGAAATCCGGATCTCCCTCGTCCGAAACCCTAAAAAAATCGTCTCCGCGCGGCCGGACACGTCCGGACCGTGCCGGACACACCACTGCCAGCCACTCCCGCGCCGCCACATCACCGCCGCCGACCCGCGCGCCGCCGGGGCCTGACGGGCCCAGATCCGGCCCCCGAGCCCACTCCCTCGCGCCGCCTGAGCCGGCCTCGTCCCCGCCCGAGCCGGCCGGCTCCTCCAGTCCGGTGCCGCCGCCCGCCATCTCCGGCGCGCCGCCCCGCCGCGCAAGCCCGCGCCCCGCGCCGCCCCGCCGCCCGACGTCGCCGCCACCGCAGCCGGACATCGCCGCCGCCCCGGCCACCGCACCCCGCTGGCTCCTCGACGCCCGGCCTCATCTCCCTCCGACGAACCCCCTCCCTCCGATGAACAGTAACTCCGGCGCCGGCCATCCTCGAAGTCCGCGCCCGGCCAGATCTGAGATCCCCTCCTCGGTTGACTTTTTGCCCCGAAACCCTAATTATCTTGCCATGTTCATCGTGACGTAACTTTGCATCCGTAGACCCGTTTTGAGCGTGTAGCATATCAAAATGTTCATCTTAGAGAGTACATCATTTCATTCCATTGCATCATTTTCATTCAAGTTCATCTTGATGCCCGAAATGCTGTTAGAATAGGGATACTTGAGATAATTGTCAGATCTGCTACTCCATTTAGATATTTGTCATTTTTTGCCATGTTTATTGTGTGCATGATATGCCCATGAGCTCTACATATGTTTTGTTAAGGGTTTTGCCATCTTTCCAGAGGTGCAACCCATGTATTTTTGTGATGTGTGTGGTGACTAGCACAAGCTTGCAAAGTGGTGCACTTGGTAATGCTGATTTCAGGGACTTAGAATTTCCAGTAAGTCCTTGACCTGTTTATCTCATATGGCCATATGTTCATGTTGTTTCCTAGTGATCCGTGCCTCTTTTGAGGATGATCAGTAAGGATGTTTTATTAATCTTGTAGTTCTCTATCCATCCATGTCTTTGTTTGCAATTATGGAGCACCCTAGCTTGAGTCAATCGAGCTCTATTTTTTCTACTTCGTGAATCTGGGCAGATTGTCTACTGGTTAGCGATTTTGCCGAGGATGTTGTAGTTGATCTGTGCATGCTATGCTATTGTTCTTGCCATGTCTAGCTTGCATTTTGTGTATTCTTGATGGCTGTATGCTTAGTTTATCATGACTTGCTCCGTAGTGAGTGCATCGAGCTCGTAAACATGCCTACTTGATATCTGTTTTCAGCATGCTCCCGTTTTCACTAAGTCTGAGAACTGATTATGTTTTTGCCATGTTCACATGCTTGCAATTGTATTTTCTGATCCCTTTTGGCTCAAGGTCACTAAGGGACTTTTGTTAAGCTCTTTGAGTATCTCCATGCCATGCTTTACTTTGCCATGTTCAGGTCCTGTAGCATGTAGTTTTGCTGCTCCGAAGATTGCTACCTGATCTCAAATTCCAGACAAGTGTTAATTTCACTAAGTCTGAGATCTGTTTACCATATGCATTTTTGTCATGCTTGTTTGAACCTGTTAGTGGATGAATTGGCCGTAGCTCAGTGCTAGACTTTTGTTAAGCATCATGAATTCATCCCTGCCATGTATTTTGTTGCCATGTTTGGGTGCTGTAGCTTGTTCATCTCATTGCATTTAGATGGCTACTTGCTGTAAATCGCAGACCGGTGTCATATTTGAATTGCTTGCCATTTCCAAACCGTAACTCTGATTCCAACGTTCTTTATATCGTTTTCAAGCGATTTCATCTCATCTTTCCAGTGGCATACTTGGATTACCAAGTTGAGGCCAGGTCCATGCATTCCTTGTCACATCTTGCATATGCATCCCGCATCGCATCCCGCATAGCATATCATCTTTGCATCATATTGTTTGATCCTTCCACGTGGTTGATTGTGTCCTTGTTGCTTGTTTGTCTTGTTTGGGTAGAGCCGGGAGACGAGTTCGCTAACGAGGAGCCCGTTGAGTTTGCTTTCGAGGACCCAGTCAACTCTGACAACTTTGCAGGCAAGATGATCATACCCTCGAAATCACTACTATCTTTGCTTTGCTAGATGCTCGCTCTTTTGCTATGCCAATGCTACGATGCCTACCACTTGCTTTCAAGCCTCCCAAATTGCCATGTCAAACCTCTAACCCACCTTGTCCTAGCAAACCGTTGATTGGCTATGTTACCGCTTTGCTCAGCCCCTCTTATAGCGTTGCTAGTTGCAGGTGAAGATTGGAGGCCGTTCCTTGTTGGAACATTTATTTATTTGTTGGGATATCATTATATTGCCATGTTATCTTAATGCATCTATATACTTGGTAAAGGGTGGAAGGATCGGCCTCTCGCCTAGTGTTTTGTTCCACTCTTGCCGCCCTAGTTTCCGTCATATCGGTGTTATGTTCCCGGATTTTGCGTTCCTTACGCGGTTGGGTTATAATGGGAACCCCTTGATAGTTCGCCTTGATTAAAGCTTTTCTAGCAATGCCCAACCTTGGTTTTACCATTTGCCACCTAGCCTCTTTTTCCCTTGGGTTTCCGGAGCCCGAGGGTCATCTTATTTTAACCCCCCCCCCAGGCCAGTGCTCCTCTGAGTGTTGGTCCACCTGTCAGCTGCCGGTGGCCACCAGGGGCAACTCTGGGCTGGCCTACCCGTACCTAGGACAATCTGAGTGTGCCCTGAGAAAGAGATATGTGCAACTCCTATCGGGATTTGTCGGCACATTCGGGCGGTGTTGCTGGATTAGTTTTAACCTGTCAAAGTGTCTTGAAGAACCGAGGTACCGAGTCTGATCGAAACGTCTTGAGAGGAGGTCTATTCCTTCGTTGACCGTGAGAGCTTGTCATGGGCTAAGTTGGGACTCCCCTGCAGGGATTTGAACTTTCGAAAGCCGTGCCCGCGGTTATGGGCAGATGGGAATTTGTTAATGTCCGGTTGTAGATAACTTGAACCTTAACTTAATTAAAATGAATCAACTGAGTGTGTTACCGTGATGGCCCCTTCTCGGCGGAGTCCGGGAAGTGGACACGGTGTTGGAGTAATGTTTGCGCAGGTTGCTCTCTAGTTTCTCGCTCGCGCTTTGCCTCCTCTTCTTGCTCTCTTTTGCGAACAGGATAGCCACCATATTTGCTAGTCGCTTGCTGCAGCTCCACATTTTTACCTTGCCTTACATATAAGCTTAAATAGTCTTGATCACGAGGGTGCGAGATTGCTGAGTCCCTGTGGCTCACAGATTACTATTACACCAAATGCAGGACCTGATGATTCCGCTCTAGGTGACGCGCTCGAGCTCAAGTGGGAGTTCGACGAGGACTCTCAACGATACTATGTCTCTTTTCCTGATGATCAGTAGTGGTGCCCAGTTGGGGGTGATCGGGACCGTGTCGCTTGTTGGGTTATCTTTTATTTTGGCGCCGTAATCGGGCCATGAGTGTTTGGATGATGTAATGTTATTTATGTACCTTGATTGACGTGGCGAGTGTAAGCCAACTATGTTATCTCCCCTTTTATTATCTATATTACATGGGTTGTTGTGAAGATTGCCTAACTTGCGACATATGCCTTCAATGCGATTATGTCTCTAAGTCGTGCCTCGACACGTGGGGCTATAGTCACATCGAGGGTGTTACACTCTGCTCCCCGTGCCGATGGCACCTGCGAAGCTGAACCCAATCTTGTTGGGACCTTCTACAACCTGGAAGGTCTCATCACTCATATCATGGTTCAAGGGACAGCCGTGGATGAGCCTGCAGATGACGCTGAATCTGATGAAGCGCCTGCACCGCCGAAGCCAAAGAAACTGAAGTAGCCTAAAGCTTCAAAGCCTGCCTCAGCACCAAAAATCTCACGGGCGAAGCCACTGGCTACTGCACCTCCTAAAGACAGTGTGCAGTCTGAAGATTTGTCACGCATCTCCAAGCCCTCGAGAGTAAAGATGCCTTTGCAACACACCAGCCAAGAACTGAATACTGTTGCTATTCTGCGCAACGACGCTATTGATCTGTCCAGCGATGAAGATCTTGCGGATGATGCTCTTGAGCAACTAATCAAGAGCAAAGAAGAAGCAGAAATCTTCAATGATTTGCCTCTCTTTGACGTGGCAATCATCCACAACTTCATTGATGAGTGGTTTGACACGCCCAACCTCAGCTTTGAAGATCTGCAACTTCCAATTGGTCTCAGTGTTGCCTTCCATGGCGCCATTGCTTTAGAGCTAGCTCTAGCTCAGCGCATCGTTGAACTGAAGCAAAAGATCGACTTTGAGAAAGTTCAGTTCAAGAAGCACATGGCCAAGCTCAGCGTGCAAGAGGTCAAAAATTTCAAGATCATGCTGCATGAGCTCAAAGAAGTCTTTCTCAAGAAGCGTGAAGAAGCTCAAGGTTCTCATGAGCGCATGAAGAGCCTGGCTGACAAGAGTGTGCAAGCCTACAATGAGGCTGAGAAGCGCAAGGCCCTTAGTTGTCCTGGCATCGATCCCAGGATGGCTGCCAAGAAGAAGAAGAAGCCAGTTGTGGCCGAACCCGAAGCACCAAGGCAGGAAGCACATCCCATTGTCTTCCCAGCCAGCATGACTGGCTCGAAGCCAAAGGTCAGGTCAACCGCTTCAGAACTGAAGATGACGAGGACTGCTGAGGCTGAAGCGAGAAAGAGGAAACATCCTGAAGCCTCTGCTGCTGCTCCCTTCAAGAAGAAGCACAAGACCAAGAAGGATCGGGCTGCTCCCACAAAGCCCTTTGTTGTTGAACCTATCTCCACGGTTCGCCCTGCCACTGAACATCAAGAGCGCCAACTGACTGTCCATGAGCCTACTTCCACAGAGGCTCATGAAGCTGAAGACATTCCAGCAGCTGATCCCACCGCTGCTGAAGACATTGGTCACCATGACAATGTTGAAGATGATGTAGTTCTTCCTCAGATCGAGCACAACTTGGTATCATCGCCTGTGCTTACGCACAGCGAACTCATCAGCATTGGTCGTCCTCTGACGCCAATTGCTCAGGATGCATCATGGGCTGATCACCCACAACAATAGGTCACACCACCCCGGCAAGAAGAAGCAGATGACTTTGAGGCCCAGCCAACTCTGTCTCCAGAGGCGTCGCCAGTGTTACGCAGGCTTCGCAAAGGACCAAGGTCTCAAGTCCCTCTTTCGAGTGTTCCAGAAGGAGAAGTGCCCCACCAATCTATTGCACGTCAAGTGTTTCCAGATGCCACTCCTACTGTGAATGTCTCCGAGTCTGAGGCTAAAGCTGCTGAAGACATTCCGGCTGCATCAGCCGATGACACACAAGAAGAAGTACGTGTCCCTACTCCCCCCATTACTGAAGAAGCTGTTCTCGAGGAGAACGTGTCTGTGCCCGACCCTCCAGCTCATCAAGTGGAGGTTGAAAATCTTGAGGCTGCCACCACCAACACAAATGAAGCCTATGACGTTGTCATGGCTGAAGCAAATGTGGAGTCTGCACCAACCCATGTGCCAGAAGTCAGTGAAGCCAATGATGCTACTGCTTCTGTTCCTGCGCCTGCTGCTGGTCCTCAGTTTGACTATCACGTTGAGCACATGCCTCAGGTACAGAAGCCAATGCCAAGGTTACCCAGGTCTCCAGGTCCTGCATCAGCACCCGGATCCTTTAATGTTAACGGCTTCAAAGCAGACAACACCTTCTTCAATAGCGCCAAGAACCCCTACTCAAGGGAAAGAATATCTTCTGGTCGGTTCTGGAGCTATCCGCAGCGAAGTTATTACTCATGCATTCTGTACAATCAAGGTCGTATTTTCCCTCATATGCGTCTTGACACTGAAGCCATAACTGGTGTGCCTTGATTGGAAGAAGCTCTGGATTGCTTCAAATAGTCTAGGTTGTTGCCCTTCGTCACTGACCAAGAGCACTGGAATGAAGAGTTGCTGCTCCAATTCTATGCCACTCTTCACATTCGTGGCTACAACAGAGATCCGAAGACTTGGGTCCTTGAGTGGATGACCGGCAATGTTCATCACGAAGCCAAAGCCTTTGATATCATTGAGCTCACTAGTCTGCCCACTCCTGGAGATCTTTATGAACCTGGTTATCAGCTTCATAGTACAGCTATGGAGAGCATCTTTCAGAAGCCTGAACCGAACATGAGTTAGATGCTTAGCATGATGAAGCCTTTGCCTCCAGATGCTGCATATCCTAAGAAGTTCTTTGTTGAAGACCTTGAGTATCTGCCACGCACTATCTATCACATTATCAGGCGAACTCTCTGGCCCATCAAAGGAGATTCTCCACATGCAAAGCTGGAAGGTGCAATGAAGACTTTGGTCTTTTATATTCTTCACGGCAAATGCTTCAATGCACAAGACTTCTTCATCCGCTAACTTGCTGCATCAGGATCTGATCTTTTTGGCTTGAAGTTTTACGCTCCATGGATAATGCGGCTAATCAAACTACACTCAGCTATCTCATATCAGCCCTCCGCTCGCAATCATCGGATCTTTCTGCCTGACGTTGATATGTCCGTTGAAGCCATCTATCCAGAGCCTGCCAAGGAGCCTCTTAGTCTTCAGAATGCTGAGCATCAAAGTTTCTCGCAAAACATTGAAGGAGTTGAAGCAGTCGCTGGTGTTTATCCTCTGGCTGGTACTACACGTGCACCTCATCGTGCCCTCACTGAAGCCACTGAAAGCACTATTGCCCAACGGCCCAAGAAGCGATCTCGTGTTCTCAATGACCAAGAGCTTCTGGTTGCCCTTCATCAGAAACAGGATAGGTATCATGACTGGCTGAAGCGCCAAATGCAAAGCCTCTTGGTGGATGTCAACCGCATTCGCAATCTTGCCACCAAGAATGCCTTTGTTGCCCATGAAACCTGTCGGCGTACATGGAAAGGGCTGACGCTTATGTGTTTTGAAGATGATCTTCAAGAGGATGGCTTCTCTGAACGTTTCAAGTTTGACTCCACACCTCCAAGAAGGACTATGCTGCGACGAACTCCGTCTCTTGAAGACTCTAAGTACTCTTCCTCCGCGGCAACTGTGAATGCCAGAGTGATCGAGGACGAAGACAATGCCACTTCACTGCCCCCTACTTCAGCATGCATCGACACTGCCCCGAGTTCGTCTGCACCGCCGAACAACACCGACGACCTTGCTGCTTCACCTACTCCTCATGGGAACGAGTAGATGCTCTATGTCTTCAAACCTTTTTGGTACTTACTGACAAAAGGGGGAGAAGCATATGAGTTTGATAGTCTTCAAGCGGGTCCATATGGGCGTTTGCTTTATATTTTGCTTAGTGTTTACAACTCTCGTTTTGATACATTTGGTTCTTTGAGTTGTAACACTTAAACTCGATGGTCGTCTGCTACTTATTTGCTATTCTGTCATGCGATGATAAATTCTGCATGTGCGGTGATAAATTTCGCACTTAGATCATTTTGCAGACGTCCATTTTTCATTATGCATGTCATTATCTTCACATACTTTTCATGCATGATAAATTGTCATCATAAGTTGACGAGGATCTCCACAAGTACAACCTGCCATGTGCATTTGCATTCCGAAAGCAAATTACTTATATGCACATCTTCAGGGGGAGCCCTTGCAACTTATGAAGACAATTCCCTATCCTTTACAATTTCACATATTATATTCCCCGTTGAAAACTTCAACTAGTTTGTCATCAATCACCAAAAAGGGGGAGATTGTAAGTGCATCTAGTGCCACCCCTAGTTGGTTTTGGAGTATTGATGACAAACCTAGTTGAGGGACTAATGTGTTTGTGAGAATTGCAGGATAACACAGGTAGAAGTCCCTCATTGATTCGGTTTTCCTACCAGAGATGACCCCTAAAAATGTATGAAGACATTGAAGTCAAAGGTGGTATGTGAAGACATTCACATTGAAGACTATGACAAGAGAAGACATCGCGTGAAGACTATGGAGCGCGAAGACTTAGCAGTTTCGTCGTTCTGTGTTTTTCTTTGTTGAGTCATAGGAACCACCGTACTGTTAAGTGGGGTCCAAGAGAACCAGTCAGAATGACTGAAGTGATGCTTAACCAAAATCCTATGTCTTCGAGTGAAGACTATGAGAGCAAATCTTGTCCAGAGTTGGATAAGTCAGCTTTGCTTGTAGCCCAAGTAAAGTTGCCGTGTGTGTTTGAAATCTGACCGTTGGAACACGTGTCAGTTCCTTAGTGACCCAGGGTCATTTCGGACAAATCAGGTCGGGTTGCCTAGTGGCTATAAATAGCCCACCCCCTACAACCATAAACGGTTGGCCTGCTCAGAGTTAAGCACGGCTTTTGTCGTTTGAGAGCAACCCACCTCGAAGCCTTTGAGAGAGAATTCCTTGAGAGGATAAAGCCCTAACCACCCAGAGCCAAAGAGTGTTAGGAATCACTTAAGTCTTCTTGTCTGTGTGATCTGAAGACTTATTACACTTGAGGACTGTGAATCCTCCAGCCGGTTAGGCGTCGCGTTCTGAGCATCCAAGAGTCATTGTGGATCGCCGGTGAACGAAGTCTGTGAAGGTTTGGAAGTCTACCTTGAAGACTTACCAGAGTGATTGGGCGAGGACTGGGTGTCCTTAGCTCAAGGGGAATAAGGTGAAGACGAGGTCTTCTGAGTTGAATCTCAACCTCCCTAACCAGACGTACAGTTGTCACAGCAACTAGAACTGGTCCAACAGATCATTGTCTTCAACGAGTCACTGGTTTCATCCTTCCCTTTCCTTTACTTACTATTGGTCCTTGTGAAGTCATTGTACGATTGCATCACCATTTGACTTCACTGAGTGATTACTTGTTCTGATTAGCTCCACAATATCTTCCTACCTGATCCTTACTGCCTAGCTGCTATTAGTCATTGTGCTTTCACTTCATTGAATACTTGACTCTGTTTGCCTAGTGTAGTCTACCTTCCGCTGCATTGTAATAGGTTTATTTCTATCGTTTGTCTTCGAAACTTACATGTTTTGAAGACTTTCATAAAAATCGCCTATTCATCCCCCCCTCTAGTCGATCACTAGCACTTTCACCTTCTCTGAATGCTGCTGATGTGAAGAGATTCAAGCAACTCGACTCTCAAGCGAAGAATATCATTTGTGGCCATCTGAGGAAAGGACAGTATGGCAGAGTGAGTGCTTTGGAGACAGCGAAGCTTATCTGGGACATGTTGTCCAAAGTGAATGAAGGAGTCTCAACACAGCGTGACTCTCGAGTTGATATTCTTCACAATCTCTTCAATCGCTTCAAAAGACTCGACAATGAAAATGTTCAACAAACCTTCGATTGCCTCACTGACATCTCAAATGAGCTTTAAGCACTTGGTGCCACTGACATCAGCGACCATGAGGTGGTGAAGAAATTGCTGAGATCGCTTGATTCCTCATTTGACACTCTGGCATTGATGATACAAGAACGTGTTGATTACAAGTCACTTGATCCCGCTGATATTCTCGAGAGGCTAAATACTCATGAGTTCCAACTTGCTGAAAAAAGAGATCTCTATGGTTCGAGCTATGACAGATCTGTAACGCCCTCTATGCGGTTATAGCTCCCACGTGTCGAGGCACGACTTAGAGACATAACCGCATTGAAAGCAATGTCGCAAGTTAGGCAATCATCGCAACATCCCATGCAATATATAATAAAGGGGGAGGTGCATAGTTGGCTTACACTCGCCACGTCACATCAAAGTACATAAATAACATCCATCATACAAACACTCATGGCCCGACTACGGCGCCAAAATAGAAGAAAAACCCAACATGCGACAAGGCCCTGAATCGAACCCCAACTAGGCACCACTACTGATCATCGGGAAAAGACACGTAGTAACGCTGAGAGTCTTCGTCGAACTCCCACTTGAGCTCGTACTCGTCACCTGGAGCGGAATCACCTGGACCTGCATCTGGAGTTATAGTATCTGTGAGCCACAGGGACTCAGCAATCTCGCACCCTCGCGATCAAGACTATTTAAGCTTATAGGAAGGGTAAGGCAAATATATATGTGGAGCTGCAGCAAGCGACTAGCATATATGGTGGCTATCTTATTCGCAAAAGAGAGCGAGAAGAGGAGGCAAGGCACGAGCGAGAAACTAGAGAGCAACCTGCGCAAACATTACTCCAACACCGTGTCCACTTCCCGGACTCCGCCAAGAAGAGGCCATCACGGTAACACACTCAGTTGATTCATTTTAATTAATTAAGGTTCAAGTTATCTACAACCGGACATTAACAAATTCCCATCTGCCCGGCTTTCGAAAGTTCAATCCCTGCAGGGGAGTCCCAACTTAGCCCATGACAAGCTCTCACGGTCAACGAAGGAATAGACCTCCTCCCAAGACATTCCGATCAGACTCGGTATCTCGGTAATTCAAGACAACTCCGACAATGGTAAAACAAGTCCAGCAACACCACCCGTTGTGCCGACAAATCCCGATAGGAGCTGCACATATCTCGTTCACAGGGCACACCGGATAAGCTAAGCGTACGGGAGCCAACGTAACCCAAGTTGCCGAGGGACGGCCCCGCACGGTGCCCTAGGTTGGACCAACACTCAGAGGAGCACTGGCCCGGGGGGTAAAATAAGATGACCCTTGAGTCCGCGAAACCCAAGGGAAAGGCTAGGTGGCAAATGGTAAAACCAAGGTTGGGCACTGCTGGAGGAGTTTTATTCAAGGCGGATAGTCAAGGGGTTCCCATTATAACCCAACCGCGTAAGGAACGCAAAAATCCGGGAAGATAACACCGATATGACGGAAACTAGGGCGGCAAGAGTGGAACAAAACACTAGGCGAGAGGCCAAGCCTTCCACCCTTTACCCAAGTATATAGGTGCATTAAGATAACATGGCAATATAATGATATCCCAACAAGTAAAAAAAAAGATGTTCCAACAAGGAACGGCCTCCAATCTTCACCTGCAACTAGCAACGCTATAAGAGGGGCTGAGCAAAGCGGTAACATAGCCAATCAATAGTTTGCTAGGAGAATGGTGGGTTAGAGAATTGACATGGCAATTTGGGAGGCTGACAAGCAAAAGGTAGGCATCGTAGCATTGGCATAGCAAAAGAGCGAGCAAACTAGCATATCAAAGATAGTAGTGATTTCGAGGGTATGATCATCTTGCCTGCACAGTTGTCAGAGGTGACTGGATCCTCAAGAGCAAACTCAACGGGCTCCTCGTTAGCGAACTCGTCTCCCGGCTCTACCAAAGCAAGACAAACAAGCAACAAGGATGCAATCAATCACGTGCAAGACCAAGCAATATGATGAAATGATGATATGCTATGCGGGATGCGATGCGGGATGCAAAATGCAAGATATGCCAGGAAATGCATGGACCTGGCCTCAACTTGGAAATCCAAGTGTGCCACTGGAAAGATGAGATGAAATCTCTTGAAAACGATATAAAGAACGCCGGAATCGGAGTTACGGTTTGGAAATGGCAAGCGATTCAAAATGACACTGGCTGCAATTTACAGCAAGTAGGCATCTAAATGCAATGAAATGAACATGCTATAGCACCAAAACATGACAACAAAATGCATGGCAGGGATGTACACAAGATGCTTAACAAAAGTCTAGCACTGAGCTACGGCCAAGTCATCCATTATCGGGTTCAAACAAGCATGGAAAAAACGCAAATGCAAAACAGATTCCAGACTTAGTGAAATTAACACTTGTCTGAAATTTCAGATCACGAAGCCCACTTCGGAGCAGCAAAACAACATGAAACATGACCTGATTAAGACAAGTAAGAACATGGCATGGAGCTACTCAACAAGCTTAACAAAAGACCCAAAGTTACCTGGGGCCAAAAGGGTTCACAAAATATACTAACGGGCACACGAACATAGCTAAAACACAATCAGTTTTCAGACTTAGTGAAAACTGAGACATGCTGAAATATAACTCATGAAGGCATGTAAACGAGCTCGATGCACTCACTACGGTGCAAGTCATGGCAAGGCAAGTAGACATCCATTAGGAAGGCACAAAATTCTAGCTATACATGGCAAGAACAATGGCATAGCATGCACGGATCAACTACAATAACATTGGCAAAATCGCAAACAAGTTGACGATCTGCCCAGATTCACAACGAAGCAAAAGTAGAGCTCGATTGACTCAAGCTAGGGTGCTCCATAATTGCAAACAAAGACATGGATGGATAGAGCATAACATGATTAACAAAACTCCTTTACTGATCATCCTCAAAAGAGGCACGGATCACTAGGAAACAAGTTGAACATATGGCATCATGAACTAAATAATCCCAGACTTAGTGAAACTACTAAGTCCCTGAAAACAGATTTACCGGGTGCCTCACTTTGCAAGCTTGCACAAGTCACCACACACATCCTAAAAATGCATGGGTTGCACCCCTGGAAAGAAGACAAAATCCTTAACAAAACATATGAAGGACTCACAGGCATATCATGCACACAATAATCATGGCAAAAATGACAAAAGTCTAAGATGAACTAGCAGATCTGACAATTAACTCACGAAGCCCTCTTCTAATAGCATTTCGGGCATCAAGATGAGCTCAAATGAAAATGATGCAATGGAACGAAATGATGTACTCATCGAGGCGAACATTTTGATATGCTATATGCATGAATCGGAGCTACGGATGAAAAGTTATGGAGCCTCGAACGGAGCAACTTGGACTAAAAATTTAATGACTTAGAGAAAAAAAAACCCAGATCTAGGGTTGCACGAAAACCGAGGCAGCGGCGGCACTGTTCACCGAAGCTCTCCGGCGAGGTTGCAGGGCTCCGGCGAGGAGGAAGTCGGCGCCGGCGAGGGGCTGCCGGACGGCGGGGTCGGCGGCGGCCGGCGCAGTGGCGCGCGGCGACGGCCGAGCGGGGCGACGGCTGTGGCGGCCGGAGGCAGCGATGGCGGCGAAGGGCGGCGGTGGCGCGGCGAGCTCCGGCTCGGCTCGTGGGGTGGTGGCCCGCGGCGGCGCCGGCCACCGGAGGTGGAGTAGGCGGCGGCGCGGTATGGAGGGAGGCGCGGGGCGCGCGTGGGCCGGGGAGGGCCCGTCCCGGGCCCCGCGGGCTGGTGGCGGCGGCGATGTGGGCCTGAGGCGCGGGGCGAATGAGGGGGCGCCACGTGTTGGCGGACATCGGGGCGGACAAAGTCCGTCGGTGGGACTTGTGTCCGGCGCGCGCGAGGTAGGAGAGACTAGGGTTAGGGGTGGATTGCACCGCGAATTTTTGGAGGGGGGTGTATATATAGGCATAGGGGGAGCTAGGAGAGTCCAAATGAGGTGCGGTTTTCGGCCACGCGATCGTGATCGAACGCTCTAGGGCATGGAGCGGAGTTTGGTGGGTTTTGGGCCAAATTGGAGGGGTGTTGGGCTGCAACACACACGAGGCCTTTTCGGTCCCTCGGTTAACCGTTGGAGTATCAAACGAAGTCCAAATGGCACGAAACTTGATAGGCGGTCTACCGGTAGTAAACCAAGGCCGCATGACAAGTCTCGGTCCAATCCAGAAATGTTTAATCCCCACACACGAAAGAAAGCTAGAAATGACCACCGGAGGAGAACGAAGCGCCGGAATGCAAAACGGACAACGGGGAAAAAGCTCGAATGCATGAGATGAACACGTATGCAAATGCAATGCACATGATGACATGATATGAGATGCATGACAAAGAAAACAACACACGGAGACAAAGACCCGAACCCGAGAAATAAATATAACTTAACGCCGGAAACGGCAAGAGTTGGAGTACAAATAGGGAAAGTTACATTTGGGGTGTTACAAGATCACGCGCACTGAAGGTCAAGGCGGTGTCTGAGTCCGAATATGAAGACTCTGGTAGCAGCCTTGGTGATCCTGAAGAACTAAGCCATGATCTGGCTCTGCTCGTGAAGAAGTTCCAGAAGTTCTCAAGACGTGGTCGCCTTGGAAGACCCTCAAGGAGCAATGATTCCTCATCAAGTGACTACAAGAGGAGGCTCTGTCACAAATGCAAGAAACCTGGACATTACATTCAAGATTGTCCTCAGTAGGAAAAGGAATCAAAGAAGAAGAAATACAAGGATTACAGTTCTGATGATGCAAAGAAAAAGAAGAAATCCACAAAATCTTCATCATCAAAATCCTCGAAGTCTTCATATCACAAGAAGAGCAGCTCCAAGAAGGCTAGGGCATTCATTGGCAAGGAAATGGACTCTGAGGCTGAATCTGAAGAAAATGAGGAAGAGGAGTCATCTAAGGAGTCCGAATCCGGAGTGGCGAGCCTAGCTCTCGCTACTGCATTCGTCAGCAAGTCTATCTTCAACACTGAAGAAAATGACCTCACCAACAAGGCTGATGAAGGCGATGATGACTACGCTCCCACCTATTGCTTCATGGCAAAGGGTGCCAAGGTACTCAAATATACCTCCTCTGAATCAAGTGAGAATGAATCTGATGAAAACCTTAGGCCCAGCTATTCTAAACTTGCTAAGATTGCTGTAAAACAACAAAGGGCTCTTGAAAAGGTTCAAAACATGCTAGACAAAAGTGATGATATGTTGGGTGAAGAAATGGATCGCACTAAAGCCTTGACTGAAAATCTTCAGAGACTTCAGACTAGGTTTGACAATCTTCAAGGTCATCATAACACTCTCTTATCCGATCATGAGATGCTTTCTTATGAATTTCTTCAAAGAAAGCAAGACCTTGAGATGCTAAGAGTGAGTTATGAAGATCTTCAGAAGGAGCACAATTCATTACTTGCTCAACAAATCAGCGCTTCTCAGGAAGAATTTGTTCCTCCATGTTTGAAATGCATTGAACGTGAATCTGCTAATTCTTCACCTGAATGTTCAAATGCTGCTAATGTTTCAAATTCTTCACATGCCTCTGCTATCACTAATTCCTCATCTGAGGACATTGCTAGTATCCTTGACGATGCAGGGCTGAAGGAATTGTACATGACAGGCATGTACAAAAGCCTCAAAGGCAGTGGCGGAGCCAGGATTCGAGTATAGGGGGGCCAAGTACATATATTGATCTAATCTCGTTGGTAATTACTCATCGCTGCTACTAAAATTGTCGATCATTGGGGGGGGGGGGGCAGGCCCCTGCTCGTCCCCCCTGGCTCCGCCCCTGCTCAAAGGGCATCAGACTCTTTGCGATGTTCTTAAAAAGCAGATCCTCAACAGGAACCCTAGGAAAGAGGGTATTGCTTTTGAGAGGAAACTCAGTACTGATGGTACATACTGGAAGCCTGAGCAGTACCCCAAAACTACATGGGTTGCTGCAAAGGGACCTCCATTTGATCCATCTAACCTATCTGGATATGCATGTGAATCTCCTCATTCTGATGATGAGTCATTTGACTCCAACTACAAACTGTTCAAAAATCAGAATGGTGAAGTATTTGCTAGATATGTTGGCACTAACTGCAGGAACAATAACCCTATGAAGAAAATCTGGGTTCCCAAAAGATGCCTTGAAAATCTTCAGGTGAATGTCATCATGACGCCACCTGTGAAGAATAGGAACCCCAGATCAAATTCTTCATCTGGACCAAATTCTTCATATGGATCCAAGTCCTCATACGGACCAAACTCCTCACATGGATCATATTCCTCAAAAGGATCAAAGTCCTCATATGAACATCATCGTGCTAACCCGTCTGTTTTGCAGGGAAGATCTAAGGATTATGGATATGTGCATTATTCTTCAAATTATTATGTCTATAAGTCCTCAAAGAATTTCTCTGCTTACTCTTATGCTTATTCTAACCCCTCTTATGTGAAACAAAATGGACTGGCTTCTATGCCATCCTTCTCGTATGGAGCTCGTAGAATGATGAACTCTTTGCCACCCCTTCAGATGTGGGTGGTGAAGAAAAAGAACTAATCTCTTCTACAGGGTCAGGTCTCCAGACGTACGTAATCGTCTGAAGAATTTGCTGGAGACCTGAGCATGACTGATAGGACACAGGCTAATCATGAAGAAATGAACTTTCATTTCTCATGTCCCCACACTGCTTTATCTGTTCTGTTGCTTGATGAAATTGATCTGATGAATTGATGTCATATTCTTCACTGATGAAATATATGAGTTTGTAAGCTGCACTAATTCATCTGCAGGATGATCAACCCAAAGCCACTGAGTGGGTCCTTGATAGTGGATGTACAAATCACATGACTGGTGACAAGAATCTATTGATGGATGCTCCATTATCTCCGTCGCATCTGAAGCATATCATCTTTGCTGACAAAGGCAAAAGTCAGGTGTTGGGTCTAGGTAAGGTTGCGATCACGAAGGATCGACACATGGACAAAGTCATGCTTGTTGAGTCCCTAGGATACAACCTTATGTCTGTCTCAATGCTTTGTGATCTTGATATGGTTGTTGTCTTTGGCAAGTACTGTTGTGTTGTGGTTATGGAAGCTGACAATTCCAAAGTCTTCGAAGGCTTTAGGAGAGGAGACCTGTATATTGTTGATTTCTCTACAGGACCACAACCAGTCGTGTGTCTACTTGCAAAAGCTTCAGAAGGCTGGCTCTGGCATCGACGACTCGGTCATGCAGGCATGAGGAATTTGCACATGCTTGCGAAGAAGAAGCATGTCATTGGCATCGAGAATGTCAAATTCCTCAAGGATCACCTATGTGGAGCCTGTGAAGCTGGGAAGATGACAAAGGCCAAGCATCCAGCGAAGACTATCATGACCACCACTCGCCCATTTGAATTTCTTCACATGGATCTCTTTGGTCCTAATCATTATTCTGCTGTTTTAAATGAAGCATCTCAATATGGCTTTGTTATTGTTGATGATTACTCTCATTACACATGGGTACACCTTGTTACTTACAAACATGAAGTGCATGAAGTCTTCAAACGATTTTCCTCGAGGGCTTCAACCAACTTCGGTGTGAAGATCAAGCACATCAGAAGTGACAATGGCACTGAGTTCAAGAATTCTGGTCTCGATGACTATCTTGATGAACTTGGTATTACTCATGAGTTATCTGCTCCTTATACTCCTCAGCAGAACGGCGTTGTGGAGCGCAAGAACATGACTCTTGATGAGATGGCTTGCACTATGCTTGATGAATACAAAACGCCTCGTCGTTTCTGGACTGAGGCAATTGATACTGCATGCCACATCATCAACAGAGTATATCTTCATAAATTCTTCAAGAAGACTGCCTATGAACTCCTCACTGATAAGAAACCCAACGTAAGTTATTTCAAAGTCTTCGGTGCTAAATGTTGGATAAGAGATCCTCATCAGAACTCAAAATTTGCACCGAAAGCACATGAAGGTTTTATGCTTGGTTATGGAAAGGACTCGCACACCTACAGAGTCTTCAACAACGTTCTTCACAAGGTTGTTGAAACTGTAGATATGTGGTTCGATAAAACTAATGGCTCGCAAAGAGAGCACCTACCTGATGAAGCTATGTACCTAGGGTAGGGTCACGAACCTGTCCAGCATACCCTCCCCAAGGACATCTCTGCAAAGAATCAGAAGCAGTTGAAGAGAAACCGTCATCCACTCGACCGTGGAGATGCACTCACTCGACCACCTTGAAGACACTCGACCACCAGAAGATGAGGAACCCTCCACTCTGCAACGGTCAGGATTTAAACCATAGCATTATGAGCATTTATGACTCTTTACTATAGACATTACCAGTAATGCCTTTCATTTATGAGCATTGAACCCTGTGTAACAGAGGGGAGCTGGGGTCCTGGCGCACTCTATATAAGCCACCCCCTCCTCTGGGACAAGGGTTCGCATCTTTTCGTAAAACTCGCGTGTACAACTCCTTCATAGCTAGGATCTTGCCTCCTCATACTTACCCCCCATTCTACTGTCAGTCTTAGATCCACGACAGTTGGCGCCCACCGTGGGGCAGGTGTCTTAGCGACTTATTGGAGAAGTTGCAATTTTTCCGATCCCCATCATCATGATCCCAAGGGGAGGTTTGGCTGAGGGCCGCGAGATCCGTCTCGGCGCGCTCGTGTTTGTCGCCGACGACTCCTCTTGGCTTCAGGAGGCACCACTCAACGTCGACGCGCTCCCCGCCCACGAGGCGACGCACTTTCACGCGTGCGTCCGTGGCGTCCTCCTGCGGCAACTGTCGACCCAGTACCAGTCGACTCCAACGGCTTCCCCCTCCCTGCGACCCACCGGAGCAAGCGCACCGACCGGTCAAGGCTTCAATGGTGGGTGAAGCATGCGGCAGCCCGCCAGTCCGCCACCCCTCAAGTCGCGGCGATCGAGCCCGACGAGTCTCTCTATGGCCTGTTCGATCTGTCGACTGGCTCCGTAGAGACTGCATCCGAGTGCGGCAGAAATGACTCGACAGTGGAAGTCCTGGTGGTCAATGGACCATGCAGCCCTCCTGGCTTCGATCGTGAAGACGGAGGCGACGGGAACGGAGATCTGTCGCGCGTTCACGAGGAGTACCGCCCCGAGCCTCTCTCCTCGCACTAGAGAG
Source organism: Triticum aestivum (assembly GCF_018294505.1). Classification (NCBI taxonomy): domain Eukaryota; kingdom Viridiplantae; phylum Streptophyta; class Magnoliopsida; order Poales; family Poaceae; genus Triticum; species Triticum aestivum. The sequence continues at coordinate 169,824,868 of NC_057797.1, read as the reverse complement.
AAGAACTTCGTCGCCGAAACATGGATGCCCTACATACTCCTATAGTTGGAGATACACCCAAGGCCCAGGCCTTGGAGCAGGCTTGCCTGGCCAATCTGGCTGAGCGCACTCGGCTGGAGAACCTCTAGCGCGCACTCGACGATCGCGCTCGTCAACATGCTCCTGAGTCCAGCCGACGCCAAATTTTTCCACCTTCGGCTCAGGTATACCGAACACCGATCCAAAACCTAGCAGCTGTTGCCCGGATATCAGAGTCGATTCAACCTTCCCAGTCAGAAGCTGGCCGAGGTCTGGCGCAGATCAGGGCCTTGCTCCGGGTAGCAGGAGAGCAGAATACGGCCGTGTCCCAGTCGCAGGATAGGACCCATAGCAGATCTGTGGTCGCAGATACGGTCCAGTCGGCCCATAGCCCGAGATCGCCCCCGAGGCGTGAGGGACGTGGAGAGCGGTGTGATCAGTACAGAAACCAGGAGCAGTATGATCGTCGAGCCGATCGCAATGGTTGCCGTCGAGTGCCCATGCCTCCTCCAAGGAGTGGGTCATACGTGCCACAGCCACATGAAGACAGGCGCCCTAATAGCGTCGGAAGAGGTATTCCAGTCGACCCCAGGGAGCCAGGCTTTGATGCGAGATCTATTCTCGTGCAGGGCTTGGTCGACAGAAACAGATCTCACCGAGATGGCCATGACAGAGGCCCGCAAACCAGCAATAGGGTGCATGTCTCTGGCCCAGAGTGCTTCAGCAGAGCTATCAGAGCTGCAGTGATTCCCCCCAACTTCAGGTTGGCGACTGGAGTCAGTAAGTTCACCGGAATTCCAAGCCTAACACCTGGCTCGAAGACTACCGAGTGGCTGTCCAAATTAGTGGCAGCAATGATGAGGTGGCCATGAAACACCTTCCTCTGATGTTGGCGGGCTCGGCTAGAGCGTGGCTGAATCAGTTGGCACCTGGCAGCATCTATACTTGGGAAGATCTCGCCCGAGTGTTTGTCAGAACATTTGAGGGTACTTGCAAACGGCCAGCAGGTTTGACAGAATTACAGTGCTGTGTCCAGAAACCGAATGAAACTTTGAGAGATTATATCCAGAGGTGGATCACCCTGCACCACATGGTGGAAGATGTGTCTGATCATCAGGCAATTTGTGCTTTCAAGGAAGGCGTCAGGTACCGGGAGTTGAATCTGAAATTTGGTCGGACAGGAAACATGACTCTGACTCGAATGATGGAAATTGCCACCAAGTATGCCAATGGTGAAGAGGAAGAGCGACTGCGGAGCGGCAAGCACAAAGCAGTCGCCCACGAAGCCGGAGGAGGAAACTCCAGCCGGAAACAGAAACGCAAGGCCGAACCAGCTGCTCCGGGTGAAGCCTTGGCTGTGGTTCAAGGAAAGTTCAAGGGGAAGCCCAAAGGGCCGTGGAACCCCAAGAAAGTAAAAGATCAAGATGGAAATGACGTGTTGGATCTGCCGTGCCATATCCACACCAAAAAAGACGAAGAAGGTAATTTCATTTACCCAAAACATACCACTCGACAGTGTCGGCTCCTGATCCAGCAGTTCCGAGAGAAACAACCCAAGGAAAAGGAGAAGGAGGCAGACAAGGCTGAGAGTGAAGGAGAGGATGATGATGGTTATCCTCACATAAATTCCACTCTGATGATTTTTGCTGATGTTGAAAGCAAAAGTCGATTGAAAGTCATCAACAAAGAAGTGTACATGGTCGCTCTGGGGACACCCAGTTACTTGAAATGGTCGCAAACTGCCATTACATTCGACCAGTCTGATCATCCAGCGCACATCGCCACCCCTGGGAGGCAAGTGCTGGTGGTCGACCCGGTGGTCGAAGGCACTCAACTGACAAAGGTCCCGATGGACGGTGGCAGTGGCCTGAACATTCTATATGCAGAAACGTTGAAAGAAATGGGCATTCCGATGTCCAGACTCGGCGAAAGCCATATGAGTTTCCATGGGGTCATTCCAGGCAAGAAGGCTGCGTCCCTCGGTCAGATTTCACTCGATGTGGTTTTCGGTGATGCCAAAAATTACCGCAAAGAAAAGTTGACGTTTGAAGTCGTGGATTTCCAGAGTGCGTATTCTAGGCAGCTTATTGCACGATTCATGGCTCGACCTTGTTACGTGTACCTCAAATTGAAGATGCCTGGTCCCAGAGGAGTGATCACTATCTCTAGTAATCGGAAAAAGGTGGAAGACTGCTTCCAGAAGGGCTCAAAGATCGCCGATGCCCAGATGGCCGTAGTAGAATTGCAAGAATACCAAAAAAATGCAGACCCGAGTGACTTGCTGTGGGCCAAGAAGCCAGCCACAGATTCAGCATTCCAGTCGTCTGGCGAGACGAAGTCTGTTCACATTCACCCGACGGACCCCAACGCAGCTCCGACCCACATTTCAACCACACTCGACCCCAAATAGGAAGAAGCGCTCATCCAGTTCCTTCGTGAGAACTGGGACATCTTTGCATGGAAGCCTTCTGACATGCCAGGTGTTCCCAGGGGACTGGCTGAGCATCGTTTGAGAGTCGACCCAAAAGTGAAACCAGTCAAAGAGCGTCTCCGACGGTCCGCCATCCAGAAAAGAAAAGCAATCGGCGAAGAGGTGGCTCGGCTTTTGGCAGCTGAGTTTATCTGAGAGATTTACCACTCCGAGTGGTTAGACAATGTTGCCATGGTCCCAAAGAAAGATGACTCACTCCGCATGTGCATCGATTTCAAGCATATCAACCGGGCCTGCCCGAAAGATCACTTCCCTCTCCCTCGCATCGATCAGATAGTCGATTCGACTACTGGGTGCGAGCGTTTGTCCTTTTTGGACGCCTACTCCGGGTACCACCAGATCTGTCTGTACGACCCGATGAAATAAAGACAGCTTTTATCACCCCGTTCGGGTGCTTCTGTTATGTCACAATGCCATTCGGCTTGAAGAACGCCGGAGCCACATTTATGCGGATGATTCAGAAGTGCCTGCTCACTCAGATCAGTCAAAATGTGGAAGCATACATGGATGACATTATGGTCAAGTCACGTAAAGGTTCCGACCTGCTGACCGACCTCGCTGAAACCTTTGCCAACCTCCGAAGGTATGATATCAAGCTCAATCCATCAAAGTGCACGTTTGGAGTTCCAGGAGGCAAGTTACTCGGTTTTCTTGTTTCCGAACGAGGAATCGATGCTAACCCAGAGAAAGTAGGCGCTATACTCCGAATGAAACGCCCTGTGCGTGTGCATGATGTCCAGAAGCTTACTGGTTGCTTGGCCGCCCTAAGTCGGTTCATTTCTCGCCTCGGTGAAAAGGCGCTGCCTCTTTACCGACAGATGAAGAAATCAGATAAGTTCGAGTGGACTCCAGAAGCTGATACAACATTTGCAGAGCTAAAAGCCCTGCTTTCCACCCAGTCGGTGCTTGCTGCTCCAGTCAGCAAAGAGCCTCTACTGCTTTATATAGCAGCCACTGGACAAGTCGTCAGTACAGTACTTACGGTCGAGCGGGAAGAAGAAGGAAAAGCATACAAAGTCCAATGCCCAGTTTATTATATCTCTGAAGTCTTGACCCCGTCAAAGTAGAGATATCCTCACTATCAGAAGCTTGTCTATGGAATTTACATGACCACGAAGAAGGTTGCACACTACTTCTCATATCACTCTGTTACAGTCGTCAGCGACGCTCCATTGTCAGAGATTCTGCACAACAGAGATGCAATTGGTCGAGTGGCAAAATGGGCGATTGAACTCCTTCCCTTGGATATCAAGTTTAAGGCAAAGAAAGCTATCAAGTCCCAAGCAATAGCAGATTTCCTCGCCGAGTGGATCGAACAACAACTGCCGACTCAAGTTCACTCTGAGCACTGGACCATGTTCTTTGACGGATCCAAGATGTTGAACGGTTCTGGTGCTGGAGTAGTTCTGGTATCCCCCCGAGGAGACAAGCTCGGATATGTCCTCCAGATTCACTTTGATTCCTCCAACAATGAAGCAGAATATGAAGCACTCCTGTACGGTTTGCGCATGGCCATCTCACTCGGCGTCCGTCGCCTCATGGTCTATGGCGACTCAGATTTGGTAGTTAATCAAGTGATGAAGGAGTGGGACGTCAGAAGTCCAGCCATGACTGGTTACTGCAACGTGGTGAGAAAGCTTGAGAAGAAGTTCGAGGGGTTAGAATTCCACCACGTCCCCCGATTGAAAAATCAAGCAGCCGATGAATTGGCAAAGATAGGTTCCAAGAGAGAAGCCATTCCCAACAATGTGTTCTTGGAGCATATTCACACGCCGAAAGTTCAGGAAGACCCTTTCACTGAAGAGCCCCCGCAACCCAAGAGCGCCACGGATCCGACTGAAGTCGAGGTCCCAGCTGTGGTCGACCTAATCATGGAGGTTCTGGCCATTACTCCCGATTGGACGGTGCCCTACATTGCGTACATCCTCAGGAAAGAGCTCCCAGAGGATGAAGAAGAGGCTCGACAGATCATCCGCCGATCCAAAGCTTTTACTATGATAAGAGGGCAGCTATTCAGGGAAAGTGTGACTGGAGTCGGTCAGAAGTGCATAACACCAGAAGAAGGTCGAATGATCCTCAATGACATCCACTTGGGGACTTGTGGCCACCATGCATCCTCTCGGGCCATCGTGGCTAAAGCATATCGAGTTGGATTCTATTGGCCATGAGCAAATGAGATGGCGAAAGATATAGTCGACAGATGTGAGGGCTGCCAATTTTACTCCGATATGTCTCACAAGCCAGCGTCAGCCCTGAAGACCATCCCCCTTGTCTGGCCCTTTGCTGTTTGGGGACTGGATATGGTTGGACCGCTAAGGACCGACAAAAGCGGCTTCACTCACGTGCTCGTTGCAGTTGACAAGTTTACCAAATGGATCGAAGCCAAACCTATCAAGAACCTTGATGCTAGCACCGCTGCCAGTTTTATCAGGGAATTGACATTCAGATGTGGAGTCCCACACAGCATCATCACGGATAATGGGTCGAACTTCGATTCCGACGAGTTCAGAGCTTTCTGCGCCTCTTAGGGCACTCGAGTCGACTATGCTTCTGTCGCTCACCCGCAGTCGAACGGACAAGCAGAAAGAGCCAACGGCCTAATCCTCAAAGGACTGAAACCCCGACTGATGCGTGATCTCAAACACGTGGCAGGTGCTTGGGTTGATGAACTTTTTTCAGTTCTGTGGGGCTTAAGAACAAATCCTAATCGGTCGACTGGAAGAACTCCTTTCTTCTTAGTCTATGGAGCCGAAGCTGTTCTGCCAAGTGACTTGCTCCACAATGCACCCTGAGTTGAACTCTTCTCTGAAGCGGAAGCAGAGCAGGCCCAGCAAGATTCAGTCGATCTCCTAGAGGAGGAAAGAGAGATGGCCTTGATCCGCTCGACCATTTATCAGCAAGACTTGCGTCGATTCCACGCCAGGAATGTGAGGGGTCGGGCCTTTCAAGAAGGAGACTTGGTTCTTCGAGTGGATCAGCAGAAACCACACAAGCTCGCTCCAACTTGGGAAGGCCCCTTCGTCGTCACCAAAGTTCTCCACAACGGAGCATACCATCTTTACAGTATCAAGCATCAGAAAGATGAGCCACGGGCTTGGAACGCGGAGCTGCTTCACCCCTTTTATACTTAAACACTCGCTCGAATAAAATGTAATAAGCAACACCTTTTGTAATTCGTTTATCAAAGGCAAGAGCTTACGATTCTCTCATTCGATTGTGTTGTTCTTCTTTTCTTTTCAAATCCCCCAGTGGGTGGGCTTAGTCGCGAATTCGTTCCGCCTAAGTTCGAAAAAATCCTACCGAGTGGAGAGCAACCCTCCCACTCGGGGGCTTAGCTGCAGTCGAGCACTCGCCTAAGTTCTCTCACTAAGAGACTTAACGGCAGTCAAGCACTCGCCTAAGTTTGAAAAAATCCCACCGAGTGGAGAGCAATCCTCCCACTCGGGGGCTTAGCTACAGTCGAGCACTCGCCTAAGTTCTCTCACTAAGAGACTTAACGGCAGTCGAGCACTCGCCTAAGTTTGAAAAAATCCCACCGAGTGGAGAGCAACCCTCCCACTCGGGGACTTAGCTACAGTCGAGCACTCGCCTAAGTTCTCTCACTAAGAGACTTAACGGCAGTCGAGCACTCGCCTAAGTTTGAAAAAATCCCACCGAGTGGAGAGCAACCCTCCCACTCGGGGACTTAGCTACAGTCGAGCACTCGCCTAAGTTCTCTCACTAAGAGACTTAACGGCAGTCGAGCACTCACCTAAGTTTGAGAAAATCCCACCGAGTGGAGAGCAACCCTCCCGCTCGGGGGCTTAGCTGCAGTCGAGCACTCACCTAAGTTCTCTCACTAAGAGGCTTAACGGCAGTCCAGCACTCGCCTAAGTTTGAAAAAATTCTACCGAGTGGAGAGCAATCCTCCCACTCGGGGGCTTAGCTTCAGTCGAGTACTCGCCTAAGTTCTCTCACTAAGAGGCTTAACGGCAGTCCAGCACTCGCCTAAGTTTGAAAAAAAAACTACCGAGTGGAGAGCAATCCTCCCACTCGGGAGGCTTAGCTGCAGTCGAGCACTCGCCTAAGTTCTCTCACTAAGAGGCTTAACGGCAGTCCAGCACTCGCCTAAGTTTGGAAAAATCCTACCGAGTGGAGAGCAATCCTCCCACTCGGGGGCTTAGCTGCAGTCGAGTACTCGCCTAAGTTCTCTCACTAAGAGGCTTAACGGCAGTCCAGCACTCGCTAAGTTTGAAAAAAAAACCTACCGAGTGGAGAGCAATCCTCCCACTCGGGAGGCTTAGCTGCAGTCGAGCACTCGCCTAAGTTCTCTCACTAAGAGGCTTAACGGCAGTCCAGCACTCGCCTAAGTTTGGAAAAATCCTACCGAGTGGAGAGCAATCCTCCCACTCGGGGGCTTAGCTGCAGTCCAGTACTCGCCTAAGTTTGAGACCCATTCCTATCTGCAAGGACGACGAGGCGCAGGTCGACTGCAACCTTCTCCTTCGGAGCTGCGGCACAAATACAACATCCGCTCCATCCCTATCCGCAAGGGCGACGAGGTGCAGTGAGCAAAGTCCATCCGGAGGCAAACACAAGCACATTCGGAGATAAACCAAATTCAAATAAATCCTAAAAGGTTCCAAGCAGCGAATCAGAAGTGCTCAGGCACCAAGCCCGAAGGAGTTTAACGGTTACAGAAACCACTCGACATTCCGAGGCAAATTTAAAGCGTATCCAAGTTTCATAAGATTGTTCACTCGGCCGGAGGAGGGCTGGCAGGCTCCACGAATGAGTCCAGATTGATCCCATCAGCGATCCAAGTGGCGGCAGCAATGAAAGTCTCCATGAAGGACTGGAAGTCGTGCTTTTTGGTGTTAGCAACTTTGATCGCAGCCAGCTTGTCTTCGCGAGCCTCCTTGCAATGGACTCGCACCAGGGACAGCGCCACATCAGCACCACACCGGGCAGAGGATTTCTTCCATTCTTGCACTCGGTCAGGGATCTCGTCCAGTCGAGTCATCAGAGATTCCAGATCATTCTAAAGTGTCGCTCCCGGCCAAAGCGTCGAGTCGATTCGAGAGACAACCTCCTTCAGGCGTGCAAGGTAGCTTGTGGCGCTGGCGATATGGGACTCCAGTCGGAGCATGTTCATCGTAGTTTCGTCACGAACTGGGGAAGCGATAGGGTCCAGACCCTTCTCGACCCTTCCAGTTTCTTCGTCGAAGTCTTTGCAGAGTTCTGCAGCCAAAAGTCAGTTCATCAACCGAGCAAAATCCGATTGCAAGCATTAACACAGTCGGATTAAAAGAAATACCTTCCAGCGCGAGATAAAGCTTCTTGGCGAGGGTCCTCAGATAAGCTTCTGTGCCATTCCTCTTGCGGATCGCAGACTCCAACTTTTCATTCAGGACGACCTTGTCCTTCTTTAGGCTGGTCACTTCGCGGTTAGCTTCATTAAGACAAGATTTCGGTTTATTCACCTCTGCTTCAAGCGTTCCGATTGAAGCAAGCTTCTTGTCTGCGAGAACGGTTTTGTCTTAGGCTGCTTTTTGCGCGGCGGCGAGGTCCGAGTCCTTCTTGTCCAGAGCCAACTTCATTTTCTCTGCAAAAGAAGTAATCGAATCAAAGAAGAGATCAAAGAGATATATTGAAGTTCAATCGGCAATCAGTTACCTTCCATACCAGCGGCCTCGTCTTGAGCTTTTTTCAGATTTTGCTGAGCCAATTCCAAGTCTAAGTTGAGTTGCCTCTGCTTCTCTTCGAGTTCGGCAAACTTGGAGATAAGAGTACAAGACTTCTGCAGGAGGCAAGAGACAGATCAATCGATAGGTTCGAAGGCAGTTCATTTCCGAGTGAATAAAACCTAAAGAAGTGGGCAACAAGCTGTTCAGACCCCAGTCGACTGCCAGTAGTCGACCACGGTCTCGGGGACTACACCCAGTGGGTGCACTTGGCGTGCCCCCACCGGTTCTGATCTGACTCGACCGGTCCGCCGGAGTCGAGTGCAAAAAAAAAGAGAAAGAACAATTGCCCCGTCAAGAAAGAAGAACTCAGAACACAGTCGACTGCCAGCAGTCGACCGCGGTCTCGGGGACTACACCCAGTGGGTGCACTTAGCGTGCCCCCACCAGTTCTGGTCCCACTCACCCAGACCGAGTGGAAGAGCGAAACTACCAAAAACGACAGCGACACCTAGTGAGTGCTCTAATTCAACGCGAACAACAGGAGGTTGTGCAGAAGAAGATTTTTCGAGAACAAAAACAGTCGGAAAGTCTGCTCACCTGGACATTGGCCCGAAGGGCGGCACTAGTGTCGTAGGCGGCCTGACTGCTCTCGTGCACTATCTTCACCCGCTCCATCATCATATCAGCCTGTCGAATGGCTTCCGCAGCCGCTTCCGACTGGTTGTCTGGGACGGGGTAGCTGGTGGAAAAGTGTGCAGACGACCCAGGTGCGGTTGCTTGAAGCTCCATGGTGTGGAGTTGGATAGTTGAAGGAACCACAGGCGCGGTCGACCGCATGGGATGCCCACTCGGCAAGGGTGCAGCAAACGTCACAGTGGCCCTGCCCGCGTCTTCAGCTTGACGGACGGGAGGCGTTGCAGTCGGTTCTTGCCGAGCCACCCTGCCAGTTGTTACCTTCTTGCTCTTCCTAGGCTTAGGAGCCACATCTTCGTCGTCGTCCGGAAGATCAATGATGTTGGGTGGAGCTGCATGACATAACATTTGACCCCTAGTGAACCACTCGACCCTAAAAGGATCAAGAATCGAAATCGCAAGAGTTCATACCTAGGTTAGAGGTTACCGCATCCTCCATTTCCTCGTCCTGGTACTGGTATGAAGAGGTCCCTGACGTAGCAGCACTACAAAGACCCGCATTCAATCGGTTACACCCAGTTAATCGAATCCACATGAAGGACAAGTCAGATGGTTACCCGGAGATAGTAGGAACGATCACTTTGATCCTAGGCAAAGCTTTTGGCAGTTTGGAGGAGATGGCTTTCGGCACTTTCGGTGCTGGGGGCGGCATGACCTTAGATTGCTTTGGAGCCTTCTTAGTCGGCGTCAGGGAAGACGTCCTGGGGCACTTCAAGGACTGCCCGATTGGTGCGGCCACCAAGTCCGAAATGCTTGCCGGGTCATGAGTGTGCTTGGACCTCCTCTCCCTGCGAGGAGGCGAGTCGACTTCTTCCTCATCAGTCGATTCCTCGCTCTCCTCATCCTCCTCGGCTTCCGAATGCTCCTCGCCGCTCTCGCCCCCGCTCCCTTCTTCCTCAGCGCCTGGGTCTTGCACTCTGTTGGGCATCGAGTACATTTCAATGAGGGCCTGAAAGGATAACAATCAAAGGAAATTCAGTCGACCACGAACGGGACATCACATGGTGAATCGGAAAGATACTTGATAAAACAGAAATATACCTGCTCTAGCTGGTGCGAGTTGTTGAATGGAATCACCCTCCTGGACCCCCGAGGGTTGTCTTTGTTGCCAGTGATTGCCCTCAACCAGTTCTCCAAGATATCCTTGCTGACCTCCTCCGGGTGGATCCGAGTGGTATCCTCGAGCTCAGAGTACATCCACAACGGATGATCGCGTGCCTGAAGAGGTTGGATGCGTCGACTGAGAAAGACCTCCAGCAGATCCATCCCGGTCACTCCGTCGCGGACAAGCTGGATGACCTGTTCAACCAGCACCTTGACTTGCACCTTCTCTTCTGGAACTACCTTCAGGGGAGCAGGCTTCTCCACTCGAGCCAAGGAGAAAGGAGGAAGTCCAGTCGACTGGCCAGGGGTTGGCTGATCCTTGCAGTAGAACCAAGTCGACTGCCAGCCCCGGACCGAGTTAGGAAGGATCATGGCTGGGAAAGTACTCTTGCTCCTCATCTGGATCCCCAGACCACCGCACATCTGGATCACCCGCGTCCTCTCGTCACTCGACTTGGCCTTTTTGACCGACTGGGAACGGCAAGTGAAATGTGTTTGAAAAGCCCCCAGTGCGGTCGACAGCCCAAGAATTTTTCGCACATAGACACGAAAGCAGCCAAATAGACTATGGTGTTCGGAGTGAAATGGTGGAGCTGAGCCCCAAAGAAGTTCAAAAAACCCCGGAAGAAAGGGTGGGGAGGCAGTGAGAATCCGCGATCTATGTGGGTTGTAAGGAGGACACACTCACCCTCTCTAGGCTGCGGCTCGGTTTCGTCACCCGGGAGCCGAGCCGACTTGTGAGGGATCAGTCCCCCCTCCACCAGGTCGTCGAGGTCGTCCTGCGTGATTGCCGAGCGGATCCAGTTGCCCTGGATCCAGCCCGCCGGCAGGCCGGACCTCGACGAGGATCCGCCTCGGCTGGTCTGCTTGCCCTTCACCTTCGCGGTCGCTTTCTTCGCGCGTTCCAGCGCCGCCATCTTCTCCTTCCCCATGGTGACGGATCGAGCTCGAACAGAGGTCCGACGATGAAGCAGAAGCGAGAGTGGCGAAGAGATCGGGGGAAAGAGAAGAGAGAATGGAAGCACGCGGAGCAGAGGCCTGGCCCGGGACCTTTTATAAGGCCTTTCACCGAGTGGCTGACTGGTGGACCCAAGCGATCTAAACAAATCCCGCAACAGTCGCGCGCGTAGTACGTGGAGAAAAAGGTGGCGCGGGGATCGAGGAGACTTGCCTAATCCATCCCGATAACCTCGGTTCCGCCCGTTTGGCGTACTTCCCAAAATTCGAATCCCGTGAGATCCGCGGAGAGCAGAACAACCTGTCAGACTAAAGACAAACACCCTCTACATCATCATTCAGAATTCTACCATGAAAGTTCACTCGACAACAACCAAGAATGGACCAAGGTGATTGAGAAAGGAGTCGACGTCGTCACCTCAACTCATTGTTCCAGGACAAGGCATATTCATAGCACAAAGAGTGGGTTGGAAGTGTCCTCAACCCCTTCCTCACTCAAACCCTGATCCATTCGGGGGCTAATGATGAAGCTATGTACCTAGGGTAGGGTCACGGACCTGTCCAGCATACCCTCCCCAAGGACATCTCTGCAAAGAATCAGAAGCAGTCGAAGAGAAACCGTCATCCACTCGACCATGGAGATGCACTCACTCGACCACCTTGAAGACACTCGACCACCAAAAGATGAGGAACCCTCCACTCTGCAACGGTCAGGATTTAAACCATAGCATTATGAGCATTTATGACTCTTTACTATAGACGTTACCAGTAACGCCTTTCCTTTATGAGCATTGAACCCTGTGTAATGGAGGGAAGCTGGGGTCCTGGCGCACTCTATATAAGCCACCCCCTCCTCTGGGACAAGGGTTCGCATCTTTTGTAAACTCAAACACACATATAATCCAGTCGACCACCTCAGGGCACCGAGACATAGGGCTGTTACTTCCTCTGAGAAGGGCCTGAACTCGCAAAACTCACGTGTACAACTCCTTCATAGCTAGGATCTTGCCTCCTCATACTTACCCCCCATTCTACTGTCAGTCTTAGATCCACGACACTACCTACTATGATAGATGAACTAGCACCCGAGGAAACTATCAAGTTCAAGGCTACTGAGGATGTCATTCCCACTGAAGAATCTGCTGAAGAATTCATTCCAGAACATGAAGAACGTTGAGCTAATGCACCTGAAGAAAATACTGAAGAAAATGGTGCTGAAGAGAATGCTGATCAAATTCTTCAACGACAACTAGCTCATCCTCGCATTGCAAAAGAAGTGCAAGTTGAAAAGATCATTAATGACATCAAAGCGCCAGGTCCTCTCACACGCTCAAAAGCTTCACATTTATCTAACTTTTGTGGGAACTATGCTTTTGTCTCTATTACAGAGCCCACTAAGGTAGATGAAGCATTTCTGGAGCCTGAGTGGATTCAGGCCATGCAAGAAGAATTACATCAGTTTGAGCTCAACAATGTCTGGGAACTGGTCAGACGTCCAGATCCTCGCAAGCACAATATCATTGGCACAAAGTGGATCTACCGCAACAAGCAAGATGAAAATGGCCTTGTGGTGAGGAATAAGGCACGGCTCGTAGCTCAAGGCTACACACAGGTTGAAGGAATTGATTTCGATGAAACTTTTGCACCTGTTGCTAGACTTGAGGCTATTTGCATATTACTTGCTTATGCTAACCATCATGATATCACTTTATATCAAATGGATGTGAAAAGTGCATTCCTCAATGGTAAGCTTGAGGAAGAAGTATATGTTGCTCAACCCCCAGGTTTTGAAGATCCAAAAAATCCCGACAAAGTCTTCAGACTCAACAAGGCCCTCTATGGCCTCAAGCAGGCCCCGCGGGCGTGGTATGATACCTTGAAGGAATTCTTCATGAAGAAAGGCTTCAAACCCGGTTCACTCGACCCTACTATTTTCACTAAATCTTATGATGGTGAATTGTTTGTGTGCCAAATATATGTTGATGATATTATCTTTGGCTGTACTGACCAACGTTATAGTGATGAATTTGCCTATATGATGAGTGAAGAATATCAAATGTCTATGATGGGAGAGTTGAAATTCTTCCTAGGTCTTCAAATTCGTCAACAATGCAATGGCATATTCATATCCCAGGAGAAATACCTCAAGGATGTACTAAGGAAATTCGGCATGCAAGATTGCAAAGGCGTCAAAATTCCTATGCCCACAAATGGCCATCTGTGCACTGATGAAAATGGTATTGACTTTGATCATAAGGTACACCGCTCCATGATTGGCTCTTTATTGTACCTATGTGCATCTAGGCAAGACATAATGCTTAGTGTTTGCATGTGTGCCCGATTTCAAGCTGCACCAAAGGAATCACACCATAAGGCTATGAAGCATATTCTTCGATATCTAGCTCACACACCAACACTTGGATTATGGTACCCCAAGGGCTCGGCTTTTGATCTCATTGGATATTCTGACTCTGACTATGCTGGTGATTGTGTGGACCGCAAGTCAACATCCGATACATGTCATTTCCTCAGACGATCTTTGGTCTGTTGGTCCTTGAAGAAACAGAACTGCGTATCACTATCTACTGCTGAAGCTGAGTACATTGTCGTTGGTTCTTGCTGTGCTCAATTGCTATGGATGAAGCAAACTCTCAAGGACTATGGCGTCAACATGAAGAATGTGCCTCTCTTCTGTGACAATGAGAGTGACATCAAGATTGCTCACAACCCAGTTCAGCACTCAAAGACTAAGCACATTCAGATTCGTCATCATTTTCTTCAGGATCATGTGTTTAAGGGTGACATTTCTATTGAGCATGTGAAGACTGAAGAACAGCTAGCCGATATCTTCACAAAGCCCTTGGATGAGAGGAGATTTAGCAAGTTACGGTGTGAGCTAAATATCCTAGAATCTTCGAATATTCTTTGAAAAGGACACTCATCCTAACACTTATGCAAAATTGATGACTTAGATGTGAAACACATGAAGAAACATTTTTCTTCAATCAATGAAGAATAACACTCTTAGTGTGAAGAAATTAACGAAGAATTTGATTCTCAGAACCCTACGATAATTTTACCGGTGTCTGAAATCATCATTCTTATACGGTGGGTCACGCCACCACCCAAAGTTGAATTTCCTCAATTGATCATATTCTTCAACTTTGCATTGTCTTCATAGTTTCCGTCGTTTTCCTTCATTGGCTATATATATAAGAGTTTATGTCCTCTACAGCATTCACTTATTGTTAATTCTTCCAGTTGGTTTTTCTGCTAAGTGAATGTGATCGGACCCTTCCCCTCTATGCTATACTCAACCCAATATGTTCACAAATTCTTCATGTGCGTTCTATTTGAAACTCGTTCAAAATCTTCATTGTGTCCTTATCAGCTGAAGAAATTGCGTATGAAACTTTAAAACCTATCTTATCTAAATTTTCGGCTTTGCCGCTCAAACCGTTCCGCATCCCAAGATATACTTATCCTCTCACCCATGATCGCGCATGATCTCCACCTCTCAGTACGTGGGTGACACATGTCAAGAAAATGAGAAGGGTCAGGGGCACGTTCGTCCAATTTCTTCGGGCGAACAGTTTTTCACTGTGGCTATAAATACCCCTCCTTCCCTTCCTCACTTCTTTTACTCCGCTCGGTCTCTCTCCAGCTTGAGCTTCTCAAACCCTAGCGCCACCGCTACTTCATCGTCGCCGGTGAGGAAGAGCTTCACTGCCTTGACCTCGTCACCGACGTACTCGCGCCGACCGCGGAAATCTTCACTCCGCCGTCGCAGTTGCCATCTTCCTCCGTCGAGTTAGGGCATGGAAGATCTACACAGACGAACTTCACCTCTTCACTTCACTGTTCGTCGTGTTCTTCATCCAGGGTAATTAAAAGTTACTTTTACTACCCTCGTTGATTCGAATGATTATCTACAAAATCTTCAAAGGTGTTTTTTCTTCATATCTTCACACACTAAACACCTCACAAGTCATCTATTCTTGATTCGTTTCTCTAAGCATCATTTTTCTTCAAGATTCCTCAATTGTGTGGATCTTCGATCTATACAACTCTGGAACCTAAGACAAAGAATGCTTAGTGAAATTCTTCAAGACTCATCTGGTCAAATTCCTCAAACTTGTTCTTTTTGAAAAACCTTCTGAGAACGCATATGACCTCTCCAAATTCCTCGCAACTATACTCTGTTCACAGGTACTCATGTTAGCTGCTGAATCACTAGGTTCTGATCAACTTAACTCATTTGCAGCATTCCTCGAAGAAAAGTTGCATACTTCTTCAGAGAATTCAATTGTCCAAATTCCTCAACTGAAGAAAATGGCTGATGATAAGAAGCCACAGAAAGGAGGAAAGAGGCCTGAGGTCAATACAGCGTTTGAGATCCCTGATGAAATATATGTTGGGTACTGCACACCTACTGAGGAAACCAAGAATGAGCGTAAGGTGCGCATTCAGAAGATAGAGAGGAGATGGGCTAGAGAGTGGAGGGAGTACAGGTATGTCACTCCCAAGTACATGAAGAAATTCGCGCTCAATCCTCCATGTCCAAGACCTCCATTGGCACCTGGCCAAATAGCTGATCCCACCAGCCTCAAGCACGGTGAGGAATATCCTGATGAATGGGCCAAGCGCCAAGCCAAGTTGGCTAAGCAAGCCAGAGAAGCAGTGAGGAAATTCAATAAAGACTCTGCTGCTGCTGCTGCTGCCTCTGCTGAGGCCTATGATGTCAAGCCAAAGAAGGCTATGTCAAAGAAGCCTGCGCTCAAGCCAAGTGCTTCACCAACAATGCCCTCAAGGCCAAGCTCCTCAACAATGCCCACACGGCCAGAATCCTCAATGCCCTCACGGCCAGAATCCTCAAAGCCCTCATGGCCAATTCCTCATGCTGCTCCTGCTCCCTCAAAATCCTCAGCTCCTCCAAAGTCCTCAGCTATTCCAACAAAGTCCTCAGCGCCTGTGCATCTTGCCACGTGCCAAAGGACTGCAGGCATGTCCATTGCCTCAAGAGCTTCAGCTAGTTCCTCAGCTTCACCAACTTCCTCAACGGGACCCTCTCTACTAAAGAAAAAGGCCACTGCTGGTCGAGGTCCTCGTCCTATTCCTCAGAAGAAGCAAGTCGCCTTCCAAGTGTCGTCTGATGAAGATGAAGCTGATGATGATGAACTTGCAGAAATCATCAGAGATAGGCAAGTCAGGGCCGCTAGAGCCAAGGGAACAGATGTGCCACTGCTTTTGGATCCCAAGTTGATCCTCGAATACATTGATGTTTGGCACAAGGACCCAAACACTCCCATGCCTGATTTCAAGCTGACTCCTGGCCAAAGTCACATACTGACTCACTTCATACAAGAAGAGAAATGGAAATTTGAACAGGGGAGGAGGGTGAAGAAAGCGCAGTACAAGAAAGAGCGCTTTCTGAAGCAAAACATTCTGAAGCTTTCACCTGAAGAACTTGTTGCTCTCCAATCAGAAATCAAGAAACTGAGTGATGAATTTGATCGCTATTATGCTGACTGGCTGGGAGCCAAAGTCAGATTTGTAAAGATCACAGAACAATTCACCTCCAATGTTGCAGCCCCAACACAACAGGAAATTCCTCAGGCTAAAGCATCTGCTCAGCCTACTGAAGAAAATGCCAGCACCGCTGATGACAATCAGGCTGCTGAAGAAAACGTGAGTTCCAGGGCTGATGACTGCATTCCAGCCGCTGAAGAAATTTCCAGGGCACCCACTAGTGGTGCACCTGAAGAAAATGAAGAAAATCAACCAGATTCCTCTGCTCCTCCTGCGCCTACACCAACTCCAATCCTTCCATCTACATCAGATGTGAAGAAGACCAAGGCTGCAGAGCGTGCATCAGTGAAGAAAAGGAAAGCATCAGTTGCTTCAGATTCTTCAGCTCCGAAGAAGATGAAGCCTATGACAAGCTCATTTGCTAATCCCATTGATGTTGTTCCCATCTCAACCAGGCCATCAAAGGACCTTGTTCCTTTTGGTGAAGAATATGAGATCCCTAGCGGATCTAATGAAGAAAATCATTCTGCTGCTTCGTCAGAGCAGATTGATGAAGAAATTGAAGTGGATACGATCCCTTCAACACCTATCATCTCCTCACCCATGCCTCAGTTCACAGCTGAAGAGGCTGGCGTTGAAGAAATTGAAGATGAAGATGTGGACGTTGGCTGCTCCACACCAGTAATAAGTGATGAATTCTGGGAAAGTCAGCATCCAAACTCTGCAATGTTCACACCGTTGCAGCAAATATCTCAGTCGCCTGCACAAACTGCTCAAATGGGCTCTGAAGAAACTCACCCCACTTCATCTGTACATGAGGAAATTCCAGCCACTAGTACTGAAGAAACTGCTGTTGCTGAACATCTGAAGACGCAGACTGCCACTGAAGAGGAACCAGAAATTCCTCAGGCTGAAGAACATGAGATTGCGATTCCTGAGGTCGTGATGCAACTCACTGACACTCCTCTGCCCAAGCCCAAGGATCCATTCTCACGCAAGCAAAAGTTCAAGGCTGATGATTTCTTCGGCGAGCATGTATTCTTCGAAGACTACAACCCTTATAACACTGCTCGCATTAGGAAGAGGCGTTTCTGGACTGCTAGTCAAGCCAATTTCTATTCCTTAGTGTTGTTCAACAAGGAGAAGATTTTCTACCATGAGCATATTCCTCACGTGGATATGGAATATCTGTCGTGCTTCGCACCAGTTCTCAGTGTTCTTCACGATGCTGGACTGCTCAATTTTTGCTCTGACATTTGCGGTTGTAATGAAGAACTGATTCTTCAATTCTATGCAACGCTGCACATCACCGGAAATGCTGAAGATGTGAATTCATGGGTGCTGGACTAGATGTCTGAAAACACTCACTACACTGCACCAGCCTCTGAATTGCTTCATGCTCTACCACTCAGTCCTCCCCTTGAAGAAGCTCGCTGCATCTACAGTGAACCTAAGCTCACACATCATTACATGCAAGTGCTGATGAAGCCTTTGAAACCAGGTCAGGCACCACAAACAAAATTCCTCGTGAAGGAATTGTTGTACGTGCCCAGAACTGTATGTCGTATTCTTACGAGGACAATCAGTCCTATCAAAGGCCACGACTCATCTGATGAGGAAATTGTTGGCATCATGAAGAATCTGGTATTCAACATCGTTCATGGCATTCCTGTCAACTATCACGAATTCTTCATGAGGACTATGGCAAATGTTACAATGTCTCCGTTTGAGCTGAAGCCTTATGCACCTTGGATCATGAGATTCCTCAGGACAAGGTCTTCACTCAACTACAAAGCTGATTTCCAGAATCATCTCAGCTACTTGCCCCCAACTGAAGTCCTCAAGCAGACATATTACTCAGTTGATGGAAAGGGCAAGGCACCAGCTGTAATTGATGAAGGCATTCGTCCATTGGATGGTCAGTTTCGCAAAGCTGCATCTTATTCCACCAATGATGACTCTGCCACACATGACTCTGCCAATGCTCCCAAGTCCACTCCTCAAGCCACTGCTCCTCATGTGATGACTGATCGTGAGCTTCTACATAGTCTTCACCAGAAGGTGGATCGAAATCATAAATGGGTTAAGCGCCAGTTTGGTTCATTTCTTCACAACATGACTGCTGCACACAATGCAGTGAAGAAAAACCATTACTACCTCCATGAAGTCTTCGGTCGCACCTGGGCCATTTCGTCACATCTGTATGGTGAAGACGATCTGAAGAAAATGGGTCTCAAGGAAGATTTTGACTGGTCTGCACCTCCACCGAAGAAATTCAAGAAGGTCAAGGTTCCTTCTCTGGTGGCCAGCTCATATTCTTCATCGCGCGACACTGATGAAAATGAAGACTTGGACAACACTGCGGTAGGCCCTACTACAACAAACGACCCCAACAACGCTGACACTCCTTCATCAACTTGATATTCTTCAGGGGCGTTAGTCCTCTGAAAGTGCAACTATCCCTAGGTGGTTTTGGTAATTCATAACAACATATAGCTCATTGAGCTAATGCTATTCCAAGATGATTATTTCAGGAAAGCTCAATGATTGGCATGGCATGGATGTGAAAGTGGAACCCTCAAAATGCTAAGGACAAAGGATTGGCTCAAGCTCAAACGCTCAAGACTCTTCATTTTATATTTTAGTGATCCAAGATCACATTCAGTCTTTAGGAAAAGCCAATACTATCAAGGAGGGATGAGGTGTTGCTTAATGAGCCTCTTGCTTCATGTGCTTAGTGATATGCTCCAAAACCCTCAACTACTTTCCCATATCCACATATGACCTAAACCCTAAGCTAAACTCGGTCCTACCGATTCTTTCTATCCGGCGCCACTGAGTTTCATTTGTCATAAGCCACTGCCAAACCCTAGCAATTCAGTTCTACCGATAGGGATCTCGGTCTCACCGAGATGGGATTGCAAACTCTCTGTTTCCCTTTCATAACTTTTCGGTCTCACCGAAAGAGCGAATCGGTCCCATCGAGATTGCAATGTAAATTCAGTGTTTCCTTTTTGTAACTTTTCGGTCTCACCGAAAGAGCAAATCGGTCCCACCGAGTTTGACTGACCAACTCTCTGGTTAGCTAATTACCAAAATCGGTCTCACCGAGTTTGTGTAATCGGTCTCACCGAGATTATGTTATGCCCAAACCCTAACCATATCGGTCCTACCAAGTTGCATGTCAGTCCCACCGAAAATCTCTAACGGTCACTAGGTTTACCTTTTCGGTCCGACCGAGTTTTTTGATTCGGTCCCACCGAGATTGGAAAACTGTGTGTAACGGTTGGATTTTGTGTGGAGGCTATATATACCCCTCCACCTCCTCTTCATTCATGGAGAGAGCCATCAGAACACATACACAATTCCAACTCATATGTTCTGAGAGAGAACCACCTACTCATGTGTTGAGACCAAGATATTCCATTCCTACCATATGAATCTTGATCTCTAGCCTTCCCCAAGTTGCTTTCCACTCAAATCTTCTTTCCACCAGATCCAAATCCTATGAGAGAGAGAGTTGAGTGTTGGGGAGACTATCATTTGAAGCACAAGAGCAAGGAGTTCATTACCTACACACTATTTGTTACTTCTTGGAGAGTGGTGTCTCCTAGATTGTCTAGGTGTCACTTGGGAGCCTCCGACAAGATTGTGGAGTTGAACCAAGGAGTTTGTAAGGGCAAGGAGATCGCCTACTTCGTGAAGATCTACCGCTAGTGAGGCAAGTCCTTCGTGGGCGATGGCCATGGTGGGATAGACAAGGTTGCTAATTCGTGGACCCTTTGTGGGTGGTTGCTTCTTCGTGGACCCTTCGTGGGTGGAGCCCTCCGTGGACTCGCGCAACCGTTACCCTTCGTGGGTGGAGCCCTCCGTGGACTCGCGCAACCGTTACCCTTCGTGGGTGGAGCCCTCCGTGGACTCGCGCAACCGTTACCCTTCGTGGGTTGAAGTCTCCATCAACGTGGATGTAGGATAGCACCACCTATCCGAACCACGGGAGAAACATCCGTGTCTCCAATTGCGTTTGAATTCTCCAAACCCTTCCCTTTACATTCTTGCAAGTTGCATGCTTTACTTTCCGCTGCCAATATACTCTTTGCATGCTTGCTTGAATTGTGTGATGATTGCTTGACTTGTCCTACAATAGCTAAAATCTGCCAAGAACTAAAATTGGGAAAAGGTTAAGTTTTTATTTGGTCAAGTAGTCTAATCCCCCCCTCTAGACATACTTTCGATCCTACAAGTGGTATCAGAGCTTTGGTCTCCATTTGCTTTGATCTCCATAGCTTTTGGTGGTCATAGCCTTAGTTTCACAACCTAGGAGAGTATGGCGTCTAGCGAGGGAAATTATCACCGTAGAGGTCCTTACTTTGATGGTACTAATTTTTCTAGTTGGAAGCACAAAATGAAAATGCATATTCTTGGACATAACCCCGCCGTTTGGGCTATTGTGTGTGTTGGTTTGCAAGGTAACTTCTTTGATGGGAAAGAACCAAACCGTGAAGCTACCACGGATGAGTTGAAGATGTTGCAATACAATGCTCAAGCTTGTGATATTCTCTTCAACGGATTGTGCCCCGAAGAATTCAACAAAATCAGCCGTCTTGTGAATGCAAAGGAAATTTGGGACACTTTGATTGATATGCACGAAGGTACCGACTCCGTCAAGGAATCCAAGTTGGATGTGCTTCAAAGTCAACTTGACAAGTTCAACATGAAGGATGGTGAAGGTGTCGCTGAAATGTACTCTAGGCTTGCTCTCATCACAAATGAGATTGCCGGCTTAGGAAGTGAAGAGATGACCGATATATTCATCATCAAGAAGATTCTAAGAGCCTTGGATGGAAAATATGATACCGTATGCACATTGATCCAAATGATGCCCAATTACAAAGATCTCAAGCCAACGGAGGTGATTGGAAGAATTGCTGCTCATGAGATGTCACTTAAGGATAAAGAGGAACTTCACAACAAATCAAGTGGTGCCTACAAAGCCTCATGTGAAGCCCCTACATCATCAAGTGAGAAACAAAACTTCAATGAAGAATTGAGCTTAATGGTGAAGAACTTGAACAAGTTCTACAAGAGTAGAAGCAAAGATAGAAGCTTCAAGTCAAGGTCCTACAATGACAAAAGATCTTCTAGTCGAGAGCGAAACTGCTACAGTTGTGGAAGACCCAGAAACTATTCCAATGAGTGTACGGCTCCCTACAAGAGAAGAGAAGATTCTCCAAAAAGAAGAAGCAAAGAATCACCACCAAGAGAGAGAAGGAGTAGAGATGATCGTTATGAACGAAGATACTCACGAAGAAGCAAGGATTCGGAAAGGAAGGAAAAATCATCAAGGAGCTACATAAAACGATGACATCAAGCTCATGTTGGTGAATGGGTATCCGGCTCCGACTCCGACAGCCACTCCGAGAGAAGTTATCACTCCGACTCCGAAGATACTCAACATGAAGGTGTTGCCGGTCTAGCACTTGTGTCAACCAACTCCTACGACATCATTGACTCACCAAATGAAGGAATTGGAAGATGCTTCATGACCAAAGGTCCTAAGGTAACACACCCCGAGTATGTTGATTTCAATAGTGATGAAGATGACTTGTTAGGTGATGATTTGCTTGTTGACAACTCTAGTGATGAATACTATGATGAAACGTCAATTAATCATGCTAATCAAGATAAAACGAATGACAATGATAAGGAGAAGATTGAGGCTCTAACTAAAGAACTAAACACTCTTAAGTTAGCTCATGAAACTATCTTCGAAGATCATCGAGAACTTTTAAGAGCTCATGAGAAATTACGCTTTGAAAAGCTCAATCTTGAGCAAGAGCATGAGTTCTTAAAAGCAATCAATGATGATCTCCGCAAGAAAAGTTCTCCTTACGTTGCCAAGAGTTTACTCTTATCCACTTACATGCCTCAAGTCAAGTCTAGTAACAAGAACAAGAAAGATTCTTCCTCTAGCAGTAACAATGATCATGCTAAATCCAATATTGTTGCTTCTAGTAGTTCTCTTGATTCCACTAATGATTCTCTTAGCCAAGTTACACTTGAGCAATAAAATAGCTTATTGAAGGGAATTATAGAGAAAGGAGTCTACAAAAGCCTTGCCGGGAGTAAGCAATTCGAGGAAATTGTGCGCAAGCAAGGAATGCACCGGAAGAATCAAGGTGTTGGTTTTGAACGAAAGTTCAATGCCAATGGAGTTGAGTGGGAAGAAGATAAATACCCCAAGACAAAATTTGTTCCTCAACAAGAAAAGTATGATACTTCTTTCAAGGGGACACAAGCTCAAGATGATCTTCCACCACAAGACTACAAGCAAAAAGGCAAGGACAAGCTTCAAGAGGAAATTGATGCATTTGAAGAAGCTCCTAAGACCTTAGTCAAGTGGATTCCCAAGACTACTTCAAGTTCCACTTCATCAAGTACGACTACAACTCCAAGGATTCCCATCAAGATGGTGTGGATCCAAAAGAAGAAGAACTAGAGAGTTCTTGAGGGTGACTCCGCCAACATACTTCACTCTTATCATTTTGGCAAGAACAAGTGCAATCAACTTCCACATCTTGCACTAGTTCAAGGAGTCACAAACCCTCTTGTTGGTAAGACAAGGGACAAGGTAACCTAAAAGTTTTCATGGACACCATCTTGTGTGTGCATCACTCTATGTCTATGGATATCCTTGTTTGTTCCTTGCGGGACTAACCCATGTAGGTATTGAAAGTGCAATTCACTCAAAGGGATAGCTCCAAGTGATCTACATCAACATTGAGCATCCACATCTTCAACATCTACATGAAGTCATCATCGACAAAACCCGAGGTTAGTTCATCCCTCTAAGGGGGGATATCACATCTAGGGGGAGCTTTACTCTAAGACTTGAGCTAAAGCAACTCTAAAGATGTGAACACAATAGTGCTTTATGTATAAGTGGTAACCCCACTTGAGCTTAAACGATGAGTATGACCTATGATCAAGTGTTCTCACTTGACTCCTAAGTCAATATGCTCATATATAGATGACCTTGTCATCGCAAATTGCTTGGTAGATGCTAGAATTGGTTGTGCATGCCTTGTCACATATTTCATTTGCCATCTTATTGTGTGAACATGCTGGTTGCATATTTTACTCATTCGAGGACATCCACTTGTTGTTTTGATTGTTCGGTTTTATTTCCTTTTGCCAAGTGGATGAACAAGAATGCCTAAGAACCTCCTCTAGCTATCTATGCTTTTCTCGTCTCAAACTCTATTCATGCTACATCACAAAATTTGATCAAGTCAGATTCGAACCACTCTGTGTGAGGAGCGCTCGGAGTCCCCAATTCGTCATAGACTCAAACTTCCAAAACCTCTTTATGATTCTCGGTCTGACCGATACCCTACTTTCGGTCCTACCGAGATCATTAAGTTGATCTATGTTTTCGATCTCGGTGCAACCAATTTGAACCATTCGGTCACACCAAGTTGCAATAACTGTGTACAGTTTTGCATCTCGGTGCCACCGAGTCGTTCCACTCGGTCACACCGACAGGGTCGGGCTATATATAGTCACGGGCAAAAATTTGGAAATTTCTCCGAACCCCTTCGCCCGCGCGATAGCCTGCTCTGCCAACTTGGTCTCCGGATCGTCTCCTCGCCGCCAGCCGCCTCCAGTCGCTGGTCTCCATCGCCGTCAACGGAATTCTACCCCGCCGTTGCCGCCGTAGCGAGTCTCCGCCGAACTAGGGTATGGACTCGATCTTTGTGCTATTCCCCAATCTGATTCTTAGCACATTGTGATCATCATGATTCTTGCCATGATTGAAACACTCCTGTCCAGTCAATGTGTTCATAGATTAGTTTTGATTTGAAAATTTTAGGGTTAGGTTTCCGCCGAAACCATCTCGGACCCACCGAGTTGAAAAACTCGGTCCCACCGATTTGGCTTATGCCATGACACAAGTGAGACTCGGTCTGACTGAGAATTACTTATCGGTGTGACCGATTTTGGAACTCTGTGAAACCCTAGCAGTCTCGGTGCCACCGAACTGTTACTCGGTCTGACCGAGTTCACTAGTTTAGGTTCCAAAACTGCTTCGGTATCACCGAGTTTAAAAATCGGTAGATCCGAGATGATTTCAGTGGGAAACTAAAACTAAGTTTTTGAGTCATTCTTTTGCAAAAATCTCTGCATTTTGTGATGCTCATCCACTCCATCTCATCTATAACCTATTCACAGGGTCAGCAGTCAGACTTTGCAACATGTCTGATCAGAGTGACAGCCAGAACTTGTCAGAGCAGCAAGTGCAGATGAGTGAGGGCACTAGTCCCTCCAGCTCTTCAGATGATGGCAGTAGAAGTACCCCAAGAAATTTGCCAAAAGCTGCCACCAGACAGAGGAAGAAGAGAACTTCAGATTCTGAGGATGAAGATTATGTGGCAGAGGAAGAGGAAGCAACTTCCAAGAGAATTGAGCCAGCTCAGGGCACAAAGCCAGGGTTAAAGATCAAAAGGCCAGCAGGCAGGCAGCCTATGCCAAAGGCCAGAGCTTCAATCAAGATTTCTGAGAAGCCCACTCCCATAGAGCTAGTTGCTGCTGAAGGCAAGAAAAGGAAGGAAAGGGTGAAGAAGACCGTAGCCAGAGTGCTTGGAAAGGCTTCCATCATGGAAGAAGAGGAAGAAGAAGAGGTTGTTGCACCAGCACCTAAGGCACCCAAGCTAACGGGTGATGCTATCAAATCAGGGGCTACTGCATCTAAGCCCAAGGAAGCACCCAAGGCTGCATCAAAGGTCAAGACAGCACCAAAGAGGAATACAAGAAGCATCCCAGCTGCTGAGAAGAACAAGGCCCCAGTGCCTGAAGCTGCAGAAGAAGAAGAAGAGAATGTTCTTAGAAAGCTCAAGCCCAAGATCCCAGACCACAACGATGCTCATCCTGTGGCTGAGGATATGAAACTCAGGAGAGATTCAGGGCTCCGGAAGTGGAGAGAAGCAGACCCGTATGCTTCAAGGAGAAGGACTGCAGTTGACTACATGTTTCACACCAAGGAGCAGCAAGACTTTTATGAGACAGTGCTGCTAGACAAGAAGCCAATTGTTTGTGATATGAGATGGGTTGATTGGCAATACATCAAGGACAACGAAGAGTACTACCCTAGAGTGCAGGACAGCTTCAAGGCATGTGGAGTAGAGGACTTTGTTGGGCAGAAGCTCACAAAGTGGAACGAGGAACTCATCATGCAGTTCTACTTCACAGCCCATTTCTATCCAGATGGCAGGATTGTATGGATGTCAGAGGGTACGAGGTACCAGTCTACAGTTGCTGAATGGGCTCAGCTGATTAATGCTCCAGAAGAGCACGACGATGACTTGGACATTTATGCCAAGAAGAAGATGGACCACAACTCCATGTCAAACATGTACAAGGAGATTCCAAATGAAGCACTTGATACGTTCAAGTTTGGCTCAGTACACTATCTTCTGTCAGGGCTGCCAACCATCAACTGGATTCTTAGGCACACCCTATTGCCCAAGTCTGGAGATCACAAGATGATTAGGGGCCACGCGATCAACTTGCTTCATATCTTTGACGTGCCATAGAAATTCAAAGTCATGAGCCTTATGATTGAAACAATCAAGAGGACAGCAGCAGACCAGAAGAGGAGCTGTGGGTATGCCCCACAGATTCAGGAGCTCGTCAACTCTAAGATGGGCACGGGGATATACTTATTGGACAAGGAACACCTGCCCATCCGTCCAGATTTTGAAGATAATCAAGTGGTCATGACTAAGAATGAGCCATCATCTGCCCAAGCACAAGCCAAGAAGGAGAAGGCAAGGAAGGAGAAAGCTGCCAAGATGCCTACTCAAGAGGAGGCATCTGAATATTTCCTGAAAACCAAACAAGAGCAGCTTGGTTAATTGATTGCATCCACCCTGCGGATTGAGCAAGGACTAGCTACCCTAACTCAGAACCGGGCAAGCCTAGAGAGAATCATGGAACAAAAGTTCTATGACTTGGATGTCAAAGTAACAGAGATTCAGTCTGCAGTGGAACAACTTCAGGATGACATGCAGGAGAGGAGAGGCAAGACTACAACTGATGCATTTGCCAGAGCGCCAAGAGCTCAGAGATCATATGCAGTGCCAGTTGCTGACACCAGAGCCACCACTTCTGCACCAGCTACAGCCTCAGTTCCACCAGCTCCAGCGTCCACTTCAGCCTCAACTCCAACCACGTCTACAGAAGGCTTCGTCCTTGGAGTGCTCCGGACTCCACCACCACCTGAAGATCAAGCCTGAGTGTCGACTTAGCACTATGCATTTTCTAGGAACTTTTTGGTAACTTGTTGCCAAAGGGGGAGAAAATGTATAGATCATAGGCTTCGAGAGAGAGAGAGAGTATTGCTTTTTTCTCTCTTGCTTTATTTGGTGGTTTTTCGAACTTTTTTTGCTTTTGAGTGCTTGAGATACTATGCCATTGCTCATGAGACATTGATGATCATGTGTTTGATCATAAGCTACACTTATGCATGCTTGATATATCTCATCTATCTTATGTGATCATTCACTATTCTTGGTGATGAGTGCATGTATTTCATTCTTATCGTTTTAAGCGCTCCACCAAGATGTATGTGACATGGAAGAGTAACCCATGACTCTAACTCTTTGTGCATTTGCAGTCCAAAGCAAATTTTAAATATGCACAAATTTAGGGGGAGCTCTCACTTGTCACATACTTCTCAAAGCGACGATATATTTCATGCTTATTATCATTTGTCGAAGCTTTGATCTATATGTTGTCATCAATTACGAAAAAGGGGGAGATTGAAAGTGCAACTATCCCTAGGTGGTTTTGGTAATTCATAACAACATATAGCTCATTGAGCTAATGCTATTCCAAGATGATTATTTCAGGAAAGCTCAATGATTGGCATGGCATGGATGTGAAAGTGGAACCCTCAAAATGCTAAGGACAAAGGATTGGCTCAAGCTCAAAAGCTCAAGACTCTTCATTTTATATTTTAGTGATCCAATATCACATTGAGTCTTTAGGAAAAGCCAATACTATCAAGGAGGGATGAGGTGTTGCTTAATGAGCCTCTTGCTTCATGTGCTTAGTGATATGCTCCAAAACCCTCAACTACTTTCCCATATCCACATATGACCTAAACCCTAAGCCAAACTCGGTCCTACCGATTCTTTCTATCCGGCGCCACTGAGTTTCATTTGTCATAAGCCACTGCCAAACCCTAGCAATTCAGTTCTACCGATAGGGATCTCGGTCTCACCGAGATGGGATTGCAAACTCTCTGTTTCCCTTTCGTAACTTTTCGGTCTCACCGAAAGAGCGAATCGGTCCCACCGAGATTGCAATGTAAATTTAGTGTTTCCTTTTTGTAACTTTTCGGTCTCACCGAAAGAGCAAATCGGTCCCACCGAGTTTGCCTGACCAACTCTCTGGTTAGCTAATTACCAAAATCGGTCTCACCGAGTTTGTGTAATCGGTCTCACCGAGATTACGTTATGCCCAAACCCTAACCATATCGGTCCTACCGAGTTGCATGTCAGTCCCACCGAAAATCTCTAATGGTCACTAGGTTTACCTTTTCGGTCCGACCGAGTTTTTTGATCCGGTCCCACCGAGATTGGAAAACTGTGTGTAACGGTTGGATTTTGTGTGGAGGCTATATATACCCCTCCACCTCCTCTTCATTCATGGAGAGAGCCATCAGAACACATACACAATTCCAACTCATATGTTCTGAGAGAGAACCACCTACTCATGTGTTGAGACCAAGATATTCCATTCCTACCATATGAATCTTGATCTCTAGCCTTCCCCAAGTTGCTTTCCACTCAAATCTTCTTTCCACCAGATCCAAATCCTATGAGAGAGAGAGTTGAGTGTTGGGGAGACTATCATTTGAAGCACAAGAGCAAGGAGTTCATTACCTACACACTATTTGTTACTTCTTGGAGAGTGGTGTCTCCTAGATTGGCTAGGTGTCACTTAGGAGCCTCCAACAAGATTGTGGAGTTGAACCAAGGAGTTTGTAAGGGCAAGGAGATCGCCTACTTCATGAAGATCTACCACTAGTGAGGCAAGTCCTTCGTGGGAGATGGCCATGGTGGGATAGAAAAGGTTGCTTCTTCGTGGACCCTTTGTGGGTGGTTGCTTCTTCATGGACCCTTCATGGGTGGAGCCCTCCGTGGACTCGCGCAACCGTTACCCTTTGTGGGTGGAGCCCTCCGTGGACTCGCGCAACCGTTACCCTTCGTGGGTTGAAGTCTCCATCAACGTAGATGTAGGATAGCACCACCTATCCGAACCATGGGAAAAACATCCGTGTCTCCAATTGTGTTTGAATTCTCCAAACCCTTCCCTTTACATTCTTGCAAGTTGCATGCTTTACTTTCCTCTGCCAATATACTCTTTGCATGCTTGCTTGAATTGTGTGATGATTGCTTGACTTGTCCTACAATAGCTAAAATCTGCCAAGAACTAAAATTGGGAAAAGGTTAAGTTTTTATTTGGTCAAGTAGTCTAATCCCCCCCCTCTAGACATACTTTCGATCCTACATCCTCATATTCGATCCTTTTGGTCATTTAATGACAAAGGGGGAGAATTTTGAGTTAGTCTTCAAGCGGGTCTTTCTACATGGGCGTTTTTTCTGAAGTTACAACTCTCGTTCTTCTGAGACTTTATTGGATCGAGTTGTAAACTTAAACCCGATGGTGCTCTGATACTTTTGATATGTTTTTCTGCATGCTTATTCCTCGTTAATATTATTGCACGCATGCTGAATTACATCAGTCGCCATATTTAATCATGCATTTCAAATTCTTCACTGTTATATGTAAAATGCGTGTATGTATTACAAGATATAGGGGGAGATCTCCATGATTCAACTCTTCAAGTGTGCATTGCTTCAAAAGCAAATTCCTCACTATGCACATCTTCAGGGGGAGTTCTTCTATATCTTGCAATCAAATTCCTCAATATCAGTATTAACACTTCGTATGTTTATCCCCGTTGAAAACTTAACCTATATTGTCATCAATCACCAAAAAGGGGGAGATTGTAAGTGCATCTAGTGACCCTTAGTGATTTTGGTGTATTGAAGACTTATAGGTTAAGGGACTAATGTGTTTATGAGTGTACACAGGTCTATAAGTCTATGAGGAGTTTGATATTTACAGAGAAAGTCGACCCCTAAAAATGAAGTTTTTCGTCTGAAGACTTTGGTATTCTGAAGACTTTCTGAAGACTTTGAAAGTGAAGAAATTGGTGTGACCTTGAAGACTTGGTATTCCTTCGAGGAACATGAAGCGTGAAGACTTTTGTTTTCGTAGTTTCATTTTCTCTTTCTTGAGTCATAGGAAACACCGTACTGTTAAAGGGGGTCGAGGAAATACTAAGGAAAAATTTCTAAGTGATGCTCAACTCAAAATCCTACACCTACCAATCCCTTCGAGTGAAGCCATTGGAAATCTCATATAGTCCAGTCATATTCTTCAGTGACAGAGACGAAGTTCTTCTGGTCTCTGAGGAATTTGTTCTGACTGAGGATTTAGGAATTCGCCAGCGCGGATTTCCTACACAATGATGAACATGATAGCCCTGAGGATTTTGCTACTCAAAATTCCGACCGTTGTTGTGCTATGCGCCAGCTATCCCAAAATATCTATCCATCTAACGGTCATATCATTGAAGGGCATTTATGTCTTATCATGTCGGGCTGCTCCCTAGGCTATAAATAGCCGCCCCCTACAACCACTAGCTGGTTGGCTGCTCCGAGAGAAACTGACACTTGTCATTTGAGAGCAACCCATCCTCCGAGGACTTTGAGCGAAAATCATCAAGTGAGGAAAAACCCAAAACCCAAACACCTACAAACCCCAAGTTATTGAGCATCACTGAAGAGATTGATCCTGCGTGGATCCGACGCTTGTTACCTTTGAAGACTGTGCTTCTTCCAGACGGTTAGGCATCATGGTCTAGAGCATCCAAGAGGAATTGTGGATCGCCGAGTGACCAAGTTTGTGAAGGTTCGGAAGTCACCTGAAGACTTACCACGAGTGATTGGACGAGGTCTATGTGACCTTAGTTCAAGGAGAATACGGTGAGGACTGGGTGTCCTGAGCTGCGTGTTCAGGACTGGGTGTCCGGGACTGTGTGTTCTCGAGTTTAAATACTCAGCCGCTCCAACCAGACGTACAACTGAGACAGTAGTTGGAACTGGTCTACCAAATCATTATCTTCACCAAGCTTACTGGTTCTATTCCCTCAACGCGTTCATTTCCTCATAACTGTGTTGTGTGTTTGTTCATATCTGTGTTTGAAGACTTTGACTGAAGACTTTCTCAATTTCCTCAGTTCAATTTCTTCAGTCTGTTTGTCTTCATCATGTGCTTATGCTACCTGTACTTTGTGCCTGTCTTCATTTCATCATGATAACCATGCTTGTATTCTGTTATGTTTACTTTTGAGTACTTATTCCGCTGCTAGTAGTTCTTCGCTAAGGAATTTCCTCACCGGCAAATTCCTCGGTGAAGAATTTCATAAAAATCGCCTATTCACCCCCTCTAGTCGATATAACGCACTTTCAGACACATAGTCCCGGACACCCAGTCCTGAGCACGCAGCTCAGGACACCAAGTCCTCACCGTATTCTCCTTGAACTAAGATCACACAGACCTCGTCCAATCACTCGTGGTAAGTCTTCAGGTGACTTCCGAACCTTCACAAACTTGGTCACTCGGCGATCCACAATTCCTCTTGGATGCTCTAGACCATGATGCCTAACCGTCTGGAAGAAGCACAGCCTTCAAAGGTAACAAGCGTCGGATCCACGCAATATCAATCTCTTCAGTGATGCTCAATCACTTGGGGTTTGTAGGTGTTTGGGTTTGGGTTTTTCCTCACTTGATGATTTTCTCTCAAAGTCCTCGGAGGATGGGTTTCTCTCAAATGACAAGTGTCAGTTGCTCTCGGAGCAGCCAACCAGCTAGTGGTTGTAGGGGGCGGCTATTTATAGCTTAGGGAGTAGCCCGACATGATAAGACATAAATGCCCTTCAATGATATGACCGTTAGGTGGATAGATATTTTGGGACAGCTGGCGCATAGCACAACAACGGTCGGAATTTTGAGTAGCAAAATCCTCAGGGCTATCATGTTCCTCACTGTGTAGGAAATCTGCGCTGGCGAATTCCTAACTCCTCAGTCAGAACAAATTCCTCAGAGACCAGAAGAACTTCGTCTCTGTCACTGAAGAATATGACTGGACTATATGAGATTTCTAATGGCTTCACTCAAAGGGATTGGTAGGTGTAGTATTTTGAGTTGAGCATCACTTGGAAATTTTTCCTTAGTATTTCCTCGACCCCCTTTAACAGTACGGTGTTTCCTATGACTCAAGAAAGAGAAAATGAAACTACGAAAACAAAAGTCTTCACGCTTCATGTTCCTCGAATGAATACCAAATCTTCAAGGTCACACCAATTTCTTCACTTTCAGAGTCTTCAGAAAGCCAAAGTCTTCAGTCGAAGAACTTCATTTTTAGGGGCCAACTTTCTCTGTAAATATCAAACTCCTCATAGACTTATAGACCTGTGTACACTCACAAATGCATTAGTCCCTTAACCTATAAGTCTTCAATACACCAAAATCACTAAGGGGCACTAGATGCACTTACAAGAAGCTTGGCAGTGGTTGTCATAGATACCAGAGCATACATGGGCTAGGTATAAAATGGATAGTGTGTGCAAAACTGACCTGGTAGTAAACAACCTTAGTGAGGTTTTCAATAGAATGATATTGGATGTTAGGAACAAGCCAATCAGGACTATGTTAGAGGGCATAAGAACAAAGCTGATGATTAAGTTTCAAAAGATCAGAGAGAAGACAGAGTCATGCAGATGGCAGCTCACACCTACTTATTTAGAGATTTTAGAAGAGGGGAAGAAGTGGGCTAAGTATTGTGAAGCATACATGGCAGGTCCAGACATATGGCAAGTCACAAGTAGCTCTGAAAACACATATTGTGTTAATTTGAACAACCAGACCTGTGACTGTAGGAGGTGGGACATGACAGTTGTGCCCTGCAATCGTGCCATTGCTGTAATGCAGAAAGTGAAGATATATCCTAAGACTATGTGAATGCTTTCTTCAAGAAACCTGTGTATTGTGAAACATATAAGCACATAATATTCCCTGTGCCAGGTCCTGGCCATTGGCCTCATACACCTGGTGATTGTATTTCTCCACCTGTTTTTAGAGAAAAAAGGGTAAAAAAACAAACTGCCAGGAGGAAAGGCATGTTTGATGTGCCAGCTAAAAAGGATACTTCTAGGATTGGTACAGTGGCATGCAGCAACTGCAAGAAGCAAGGGCACAGGTTCAACAATTGTGGTGACCCATTGAAACCTAAGTTCCAGATGAGGATGAACAAGCACCAAGTAGGTTCTTCAGTTCCATTCATTGCATTATTACATTCATTTCATTTGTAGGAAAATAGATCTAACTAATATACTTGTGTAGGAAAATAGAGCTAACTACTCAGAGGCCAGCAAGGGTACCTGCTGCCTCTGCACCTGCACCAACAACTCCTCCAACAACAAATGAGTCAACACAGACAGCTAGTAGGTCAAGGGAGAGGGGTTGCTTCCACATCAGTAGCAGAACCAGGTACAACATCAGTCTCCAAGAAGAGGAGCACCAACATTGAAGCTACAACAGTAGCACCACCACCTCTCAAGAAGAGTAAGACCAACACCTCTTCAGCAACACCAGTACCACCTCCCAAGAAGAAGAGCACAACTATTTCTTTAGCAGCAAATAACACCAGGCCACAAAGGTCTTCTCCAGCAAAGAACACCAGGTCAGCTTCTCCCAATAAAGCTGGCAATGGATCTTTCATTGCTCCTAGACAATCTGCTAGAAGTTTTATGCAGGATGGGTCAAAGAGGGTCGGGAAGACATGTGGAAGGTTGAAGGATTACTTTTATGCAAATGGTAACTAGCTGAAGTGGTTGAACTCCTCTATTATCCTAGGTTATGTATGCAAGTGAACTGTTGTATTTTGTTTGTAATAACACTGCTTCACTAAGTACTTGATATTGTTGGATTTGATTTGGTTTGTAATGTAATACTGTTGGTTTGTAATGTGATATTGTTTGTGGATCCAACACTAGATTGTCTGCAACTTCAGTTTATCTGCATCTTCACAACATTTAGCATACATTGATATATACATAGTCACTGACCAAATGGTGCTGATTCAGAGAAATTGATGGAGCTGATTCAGAGAAATTGAGACATACATAGTCACTGACCAAATGCATACATTGATTCAGAAACATCCAAATGTTACATAGATAGAAAGATAGTCATTCAGAGTACCATACATTCATCAAAATCTCACCAATAGTACCACAACTCTCTCTCAGATAGACTTAAAGATAGAAAGATAGATAGATAGATAGATAGATAGGTAGATACATAGATTCATCAGTCATAACGCTCGAAGAAACGAACCCACTTGGCCCTAGTAGCTGGATGGGGAGCCATGGCTGCCCTCATCCTTGCCCAGCTAATGATCTGCATGAACGTCCTTCCCCTGCCACCAGTGAAAATCAGCTCCAGTTCTTCATCGTTGCATTTTCCAGTACCTTGTCAGAGAGTTGGCGGTTGAACTCCTATTGCTGCTCATCCTGGGCTGCCTCAAGTGCCCTGTGCCTGCGCCTCCTCCTCCTCCTCCATGCTGTTGCAGCCCTAGCCTCCACAACCTCACCCTCCTCCTTTGTGACATCTCTATGTCAGGATCCATCTCTAGGGTTTCTTTTGGGTGGTGGCTGGTGGACTGACTGGGAAAGGGTGGGGGTGGGGAGGGTTTATATTGATAGATGGGGTTGGATTTTAGTAGGCCTAGGATTGCATTTGGTCAGAGACTACTGGGCCACTAAGCCCAATTACCCACACAAATAATATATGCAGGCTAACACATAACATACAAGATCAATTTGAACACTTAATAGCATAGAAGATCCATTTCCACTACTTAGTAACATAGGAGATCCATTACAACACTTAATAGCTAAGGAGATCCATTACAACTTACTTAAGAACATAGGAAATAAGGTTCTTACATAATAAACTCAAGTTCAAATGCATGGCCAAACACTAGGTTAACTTCACATTCCCCCAAAATGTACACCCATATAATCACTTCAGACTGTTAGGCCACATCCTTATATATAGGCCTTGGATGTACTTACTTCACCAACATATCACAGTAACTTCATGACTCAAGGATGGCCTTGATTTTCTCTAACTTCTCCTTGCTGCCATACCCATCTTTCAGCAGCTCAGCAACAACTAGCTCAAGCTTTGCCTTCTCCTTCTTAAGAACATCTCTATCAACTTCAACATCCTTCATAGCATTCCTGGTGTTCTTGATGATATCAGCTTGGCTCTGCAAAATGCACCTATGTTCTTTTGCAAGTTTAAGCTTTTCCATCTGCACCTCCAACATAGCTTTCTCCTCTATCTCCTCCTTCTTCTCAAGTTCTTCCTCCTCCACTTGTTTCTGGTTCACCTTCCCCACCCTACCATCCTGCCAATCAAACATCTTGGATACATCATAAACAAGCTTGGTGTACTCAATGCAAAGCTTGCCATTTTCAATCTTAAGCTTGGCCAACTCCCTTTCATGTTCACTCTTAACCTTGGCCAACTCCTTCTCAAACTTCTCCTTGTCAAGTACCCTTCCTAGGTTTTGCTCATGGAACATTTCCCATAGCTTGCACAAACATCTCTGAAGAACAGGAGGCCAAGGCCCATCAACCCACTCTACAACACCACAATTCACACCATTTTCCTGCATTTTGAAATGTGATAAGTTATTACAATGCCATGATTAACTTAATATTTTCTAACAATGAATAACATAAAATGGGATATGATAAGTTATTACAATGCCATGATTAAGTTTCCGAAGTAACAAAAATACATAAGTGACTGTCATATCAAACAAACTGCTGCATCATATCAAACATCAGTGAACACCCATAGCAGAAAACTTAATTGGCATCTAACCTGGACTGGGCAGCCATAGAAACGCCTTCCTGTTACAATGCCTTCAAAAGCAACACGCTTAATAGGCCTCATTTGGTGCAGAATGCACTTGGGTTGAGAAAGTTCAAGTTGGCCACAGAAAAGGGGCTCCACAATGGTGTCTGGTTCCTCCCGCAACCAAAATAACCAACAGAACACTGGTTTCAACCTTCACTCAATACCACAATCAACTTGCATTGTTCATTAACCCTGAACACTCAAAAATTCCCAAATCAGCATGAACCCTAACACTGTACAGAGATGAACCCTAGGTTAGCTCAGTCTTACAATCGAACCCCACCCTCACTAATCAAGAAAAATATCACAGAGACAACAACAACACTACACTCAGCAAGATCCATGGATGTAGCCTAGGCCTACTAGCACCTAACCCTAACCCTAACCCTAACCCTAGGTGGCAAAGAAAAACTTACCATAAGTCTCATGTCCATGCTGACGACCTCGTACTCCTCCTCAGAGCTCGTTTCCTCATTGTTCCAGGAAGGCATTGCGGCAAAGGAGGTCGACGGCGACCGGCATTGAAGACGGCGACCGGCGGCGAGCTCGTACTGGAGCAGGGGAGTGAGCGAGCAGGGTGCGCCTGACCGACCGAGGGGGTATTTAACCCAGTTCCGACCGGGCCGGTCGGCTAACGGCCGTTAACTGTTGCGTCGTCCACGCACTGGGCCACGTGGGCTGACCAGTGGGCCCAATATGTCAGGAAAATGGTTAAATCGCTAGTCACTGCGGGTTTGGGTTTTTTGAAACAGCCGACTGCTCGTTTGATAGTTTTCTAAGAAAATTTAAAAAGTGGTAGTTTTTTGAAACCCTAACTTGTAATAATAGTTTTATGCTATTTACTCGATTTCAAAAAGGGTTGCAACTGCACGTGGCACATTCCATGG